>NW_015160959.1:29749-61621 GCF_001447785.1 Gekko japonicus
CCCGATACGGAGCTGGGGGAGGAGGCGGGTGGGGGCGATCGAGGGGGGGAGGAGATGGAGGAACCGGCAGGATGTGGGGGAAAGCTTACCTGCTCCTGCTGGTTCCTCCGCCGCCGCCTGCTGAGTTTTGAGCTCCCCCGCCCCACCCCCCGCGAGTTTCGCGGGTCTTCTTTCTTGTATAACACTAATTCCAAGCTTCTGTCCCTTTGTCGTTCTTTCAGGCTGCGGTAAAAACCAGAATGGAGGATAAAAATGTGTAGTCACGGCAAACTCAGGCCCAAATTATGCAATATGATTTTTCATGAGTCGGGTCCAGGTACCCAACTCACTCTCCCCCACAATCACACAACAGCTGCAGGGAATGGCTTTTTAAAGGTCTGTGGTGGTACAGTTCAGTTCAGCTCAGTACCACAGCACGGGGGGAAGGAAGGGTTCCTGCCCTGTCTCCATGCCATTTTCCTGAGCCAAACAGCCCCAGAGGGAAGCTATTGGACTCATTTTGGAGCTGCACATGCATGGGGCAAATAACTCAGGAAAACGGTGGAGAGGAGACGGCGGGAGTTCCTCCCCCACACACATGCAATGGTCCCGAGCCAAATCGCACCCCTGCAGACTTTTAAACAGCCATTCCCCACAGCTGCTGTGTGGCTGGGGGGAAAGTGACCCATCTCATTACTGAGTTGACTCTCAGTGGTTTTCATTACGGGACAAAGCTTAGGGGCGGCAGGCTAGGATACAGCCAGGAGAAGCAAAACCTGCCTTCCTCCATTCCTCCCCTCAACTGTGGCCCATTTACTGGCTCCGATATAAAGAATTCCCAAGTTCTTATCTTCCCCTGCATGAGAGTTATATCGATGGGGCTGCCCGGGCTCCCCACTTGCAGAGGAAGAGGGGCAAGTGGGAGGGCTTCTAGTGTCCTGCCCCCACTGGTGGACCTCCTGATGGCACCTGGTATTTTTGGCCACTGTTTATTTATTTATTTATTCGATTTCTAGGCCGCCCTCCCCGCAAACGGGCTCAGGGCGGCTAACATCAGGGCACACATGCCAGTACATAAAAACAGGATAAAAACAAATAGTTACCAAATTTACAAAATAAAATAAAATAGACAGAGTGTTGGGCTGGACAGAGTGTGACAGAGTGTTGGACTGGATGGGCCTTTGGCCTGATCCAACATTGGCTTCTCTTATGTTCTTATGTTCTAGCCCTTTCACTCCGAATTCACAGCACTACGGTGAATTCCATGCTGAACTCCACACAGCTGACAGAGGACACCTAGTGGCTGCTTGATACATTGCTAAGGCTTATTTTTCAGATTTCATTTGCCATCGTTCACAGCTTGACCTATCCTGAGGATTTCACGTGCGCTGCACCAGCGCTGGTCAAACACCACTGGGCTGCAGATCATTTTACTTACTCTTATTTGATGCCAAACAGATTTATATTCGGAGAGATTATAGATTTAAATTCAGGTGCTTTTTGTGTAGAGGCTGTAGCCATTATATGAAAGACACCTGAACTGAGAACTCCAGTGCAGCTGCACTGAATGTACGTGGGTCAAGGACAAGGAGGAGCATTGCTCGGTTTGTGCACATGGCATGGTCAGTAAAATGTTTGGGCAGTCAAAATGCTGCCATCCTGGGATGATTTTAATCCAGCTGTCACTGTTTACTCTGCAGGGTCAGGCTATGGCTCAGTGGTAGAGCATCTGCTTTGCAGGCGTAACTTCCCAGGTTCAATTCCTGGCATCTCCAATTAAACAGGAGTAGGCAGTAGATGATGTGAAAGACTTCAGCTGGAGACACTGGAGAGCTGCTGCCAGTCTTGAGTAGACAATACTGACACTGATAGACCAGTGGCCTAACTTAGTATAAGGCAGCTCCATGTGTTCAAAGTGTTTGTCATATTTTTTTGGGGGGGGGGGGCTTTGCCCTGGTCTCAAGGTCCTCCTGAAAACACACCACGGACCTACCCACTGGCCTGCTCATACAGAAAATCGATTGTCTACGGCAGCTACAAGATGTAGCCCTATCTACTTCTATTCAGTCTAACAGGGAAATGAAAGCCCAGTGCTTGGTGGCACCACTGCAGCTGGGCAAAGCCAGCTCACAGCTCCTGTCACCATATGGCCTCATGCTTACGAACAAGGATCCTGCAGGGAGTGCAGATATAGTCAATGCGTTGCCAGATCCTACAGCACATCCTTCCGCACATGCCCTACCTGTCACAATGGGCAGACCTCAAACTAGCATTTATTTATAGCGCACTCCATACAGAGGATGATGCATACTAAAAGGTGACTCAGTTTGTACAATTCCAGAGAATGCAAGATCTTTTACAGCAGAGTAACAGATTTGTCAGTTTCAAAAGGAGGAGGAAAATTGGTTCAATTTAAAGACACACGTAATGAGATGTATATTTAGCTGACCTTCCAATTTCCAGCCCAATCTGGTTCACCAACTTCCCCAGGGAGAAGATTCATTCCATTATTACAGGCAGTACTGGGAAGCTGCACACTCCGCACTCAAAGCACTGAAGCTAAAAAGCATTGCTTTTTTAGCCCATCCAAGTGCTGTCTCCTTAATGAAGCATTTGTCGGAGTGCTTCCGTGCCTCGAAGCTGTACATCATGGAATAGCGACAGCCTACCTATTTGCAAACTATTTCCCTCAGCCGTAGGGTTAAAAAAAAGAGAGAGTGAGAAAATAAATTCAAAAGTCTTGGCTGATATAAGCATTGGTATAAAACACAGGTTGGAATAAGCAGAATTAAGGTTCTTTCTAAAGCCTGTTGCGTATTTACTGACCACTCTAGCCCTGGCAGTTCAAAGCAGATGTTGGGATTTCTTTCAGTGAGTCAAGGGGCTAGTCATAAAATGAGTAAGCTAAACACCTTGTCCATGGCAACAAAGCCATACATGCCCACCCTCAGAATTAGGCTCTGCCCAATAATTGATTATGCCGCAGGCTGGGTGGAAAACCAGCAAAACCTCTAATCTGTCCTTTCCAAGGCAGATGGGCACAATTTTGGATTCTCTTTCCCAGCTACCACTTGGTTTTGAGAGTTTGTGGTATATTCTGGATAAAACATCCCCACACTTGCCAAATTTAAATTCCTGCCCAATCTGCTGCCTGAGGCATGGCTTTCAGCCTGCTCCACCCACAGGTCCAGCCTTGCCGGGAAGCGTCATGGTGTCACAAAAATAATTACTCAGTGGCAGTGCAATGCTATTTCGCACCAAGGACCATCTCCTTTAGATGTCATGTTACTGCAGAGCTAGCAGTTTTTTCTGCTTCTCCATCAACGCGCTCCACTGGGAAAACATTGATACCCATGCTGAGAGTGCAGCCATGACCTCTGCAGGAACCTGTCTCCCAAGTGCGTCTGAAAAAGCAGCGGGCAGGCAGTGACTGAACATGCACCACTCAGTCCCCGGGCCCAGATGCTGAGTGAGGACCTCTGCACAGATTTGAATAGATGATAGTTCCTGCAACTATGCCTTTTAGGTTAAGGTGGAGGATCACAAGTCTGAATGTTTCCCAAGAGCAAAATCTCCCTGTCCATGGAAAAACTAGTATGTCAGGGACACGGTATTCCATTCCCCGTGTCTAAATCTACCTATAGTTAGAAGAGATTCAGAAAAATGGGGTGGAAGGCTTACTATATCTCCTTACCAAGCAAAATACACTAGCAGCTAATGTTAAAAAAAATCTAGCCACAAGATAACAATATACCAGTCTTTAACGTACAAAGCCACTTTCCTGGATTCTGGCCCATAAATGGAACTCAGAGCAGGGCTATGCAGGTAAGTTGCAGCTTGAATTTTCAGTGGCTCCCATGAAGTTGTGCTAGGTTGAAGGAAAGAGACAAAAATGCCTGGAAGTGAGGTAACCAGGCTGAGAACTGTCAATCAACACTATGAGGGAAAACACAGTGCTTGGGGACACCCTCATAGAGTTAGCAAAACTTGCCTCTGCCACTGCACAGTGCAGCCTCTAATGCAGGACCGGTGTGCTTGTTCAAGATACAAGTGCAAGAGAGCTCTCTTTCATTCCAGGCAAGTGCGCCTCGCTTTGCAGGCCCCTGGCTGCTGGTGAGCTTGCCACCAATTTTACAGGGGTTGCCTCTGGGACCGTACAAGTGTCCTTCATGGGCCAGATGCAGCCCACAGGCCATATATTTGACATCCTGCTTCGACACCAGAGTGTCACATACAGTTCCCAGAGACCATCTTGCCCCCCTCCACCAGCCCATAATCATGGCCAGTACTTTAGGAAAAGTTACGTACGCATGTTTTGCAATTTTCGCCTGACGTAACAGTTTTACCAGCACACTGGTGAAGTGAAAATAGTTCAAAGTTCCATCAGCATGAAGGTTCATCAGCACAAAACACATGTGAAGTCATGGGGAAGGGGAAACAATACCTTACCTCTTCAAGGGAGAGGCCTTGATGATGTCGGACTCCTTCATATCTCCGATTCCATTGGTGATGCCACCACAATGGCCCTTCCTGGCCTCCCCGCCTGGAGTCCCTTCTAAAAACTGAGCATCCTCCTTGATGCTTTGCTGGATCATCGGAGTAAGTGGCATTTCAAAGTTGAAGTAGCTATCGGGCTCTGAACATAAAGTCTCCAGCGACCCGATGCTATAATATAAAGAGGCATTGTCTAGAATGCTTTCAAACTGTGAGCTGTACACATCTACTGAGACTTCGTCGTCTTGTTGCCCAAGGACATCTTCCACTCTTCCACGGACCGCTTCTTCCTCCTCCATTGAACTAGGAATCAAAACCAAAGAAAACCGCTTCAGTTTTTGTTTTAAGACTTGCATGTGGGCTTGCGGGGTGGTTCACGTGCACACGCAAGAGCAGGCTTCCCTTTTTTGATCTGCTAGGTATTGCGGTGTTTACACGCCTGGGCTGCAATTGTGTTTGCTGCGACGCAGAAGAAACACCCTCATCCTCCCCTCAGCACCCCTCAGAACAGAGGAGAAACAAAAGTGGTTTGGATGTTATGATGTGTATAAAGAAACAACATCGGCTCATTGTGTTCAGTGAAAAGACACACTGTGTGCCTCTCTGTCCTAGATTAGCCTTCAGAGATTCAGAAGCTTCTGGGTCCTCTCTCCCAACATCGCAGCCCATTTACAAAACAAAGGGAGAGATTAGGGAATGAGAGAAAGACAATAGTTGTGGGGGGGGGGGTTAGGGAGCTGAAGGTGATACAGTAAAGGTTCCTTTTCCCACACTCTTTTCTTTTACTCATAGCATCAAGAGTTTTTGCCGGTTTTCAAAGCACCCCCCCACACACACACACACACAAAACCCATCTGTGAACAGAGTCAATAGTAGGACAAGTATACCCACCCCAGGCGGCGTTTAGTCATGCTGGCCACATGACCATCGAAACATCTTTGGACAACGCTGGCTCTTCGGCTTGGAAACGGAGATGAGCACCGCCCCCTAGAGTCAGATTCAACTAGCTTTCGAGCAAGGGAAACCTTTCCCTTTCCACCAGTGCCAGGAGGCAAACTCAGGGGAAGGCCTCAGCCTCTACACCCTGCTGCTGGCCCTCCAGAGTAACTGGCTGGTCACCACGTGAGACCAGATGCTGGATTAATGGATCCAGCAGGGCTCTACTTATGTTCTTATGACATTCTACCATACCATACTGCTCATAGCCCCTTCAAAACGTAATGGGCAAACACACAAAACACAAACAAATTTCTTCCACAAAGAAGAAACCCGGGAAGTGTGTCCTTCCTGCCCGCCCCCCCAAATCACAGTCACATTTGAAGCTGCTCTACGGGCTTGGATATACTTGATGAGTTACTAGAGGGGCATGGTGGCAGCAGTTCCTTCTGGTCCGCTCCCCATGTGACTTCAGTAACATCTGCAGAGATCAACAATAGGCTGTTCAATGAACACCATAAACAATTCATTGGTTGACCAAACGGGTCTGGTCAGATGACTGTTTCCTTCTTTCCATTCTGGGCCACGTGAGAAGAAAGCTGGGAAAGGCAGAAAGACCACCCACCTCCCATTTATTAGGCTGGCCGGTCAGCATGCAGCTTAGACCAGCATCACTCTGAGTGAAGAGAAGGACGGAAAGAGCAACAGTTTAATGCCAACCCCCAGGCTGAAAGTGAGCATCCTCACTTGCTGTTGAAGCCCTTACTTCCGATTCAAGTCCAAGGAATGCAAGTTTTGGTGGTATCTTGAACAACCGGACTCTGTGCCAATGCTACACTTCACCACAGGCAAGGCCTTTAGGAGTTACTGTAACTGAGAGAGCTTGTGATCTTTCCTCCCAGCCTCTTAACCAGAGCTGACATATCCGGTCTACACCAGCTCATTATCAGCCACACAATTTCCTTCTGATCACCAAACACTGCCCTTCCACAAATAAATTCACCAGAATCAAAAGACATTTGTCTTATGAGTAATTCCATATTAACCTGGCAAGCTGGCCCAGGCTGGTCGTTCTCAACTGCTTATTCGATGATAAAGGCGTTGCCAAAGCATCTGGGAGGTCAGTCATTAAAGTAATTAAACTCTGGCTTGCTACAGTTGAGATTCTGACTGTTGTGTTTATAATAGACTGTAACACATATTACTCATGCCGGCAGCATGCCCTGGTCATTAAGCACTTGCATGCCACGTACAAAGAAAACTTAATGAAAAATTACAGTTAAAGGAAATGCTGGCTCACTATGCAGTTCGCAGTTTAAGAGGAAACTGAAAGAGGTGTGCAGAACAGAACGGCAAAATCATTTCCACTCTGAACCAAGGATGACTCATTTGGGCTGTTTTAAAGGGTCGTTTGACAGAGGAGAAATGCTTAGGGTGCACACGCACTAAAAGCACAACAGAGATTTCTTCCACATCACTAAACCCGGACATGCACCAGGACTGAGGGGGACTGGGAACACAGAAGTAAGGAACGCTGCGGCAGCAGCCCAGTCTCTGGGACTTTCATGCGCATGGGGGCTGTTTAACTAGCACAGGCCTGCAAACCTCCCCCATAGCAACAGGAGTAAATGAATCTGCCAGCTATTCGGGTGCTTTATTGCCATTTATCATATTTTTAACACATTATCCAAACTACTTTAAACTCTGGAAAAAGCAGTCTTTATATTTAAAAAATAAATCTTGTGATCCTCCAAGCTATACAGAACACACAACAGCCCCTATACAGTGGCTTGTCTGGGGATGCCAACATCCTGGTGAGGCCTGGAGATTGCCTGGAATTACAGTTAATTTCCAGACCACAAAATCAGTTCCCATGGAGAAAATGGCTGCTTTGGAGGTGAGCTCTATGGCATTATATCCCTCTGTGGGGTATATGCCTACCCAAGCCCTTCCCTTCCCTAGGATCCCCCCCAAAAAAAATCTCCAGGAATTTCCCATCCTGGAATTGGCATCCCATCCTCTGCCTCTCGGATGACAGATGACCCTGTGTTTGCCTTCTCCCCAGCAGGCAGCAAAAACCAGGAGCCCTATTGAGCCCGTCTGGCTGCCCGACCTGTGCCTTGGCCTAATAAGCCACAACCTGTGTAGCCTGTAGCAGACACCATGGAATGATAGCAAAGGAGCAGCAGAAGAGCAAAGAGCTATGGGAGAGGAGGAACGACAGTATTCGGTTTGGATGGGGGGGGGGGGGGGGCAGTCAGCAAAGGAAGAAAGAGCACAGCTGAAAGCTGCCTGCCTTCTGATTTGTCAGGGCTGGCTTATCCCACCCACCCATCTCTAACATAGCATGGAACTTCGAACATGTACAGGAGACTATAAAAAGAAATGCTTACACAAGGCAGCTCCATCTGAGTTTGTGTGTGTGTGACTGGCCCAAAGTTACCCAGCAAGCTTCCATGACAGAGTGGGGTGGGATTCGAAATGCATGCAGGGCCCATTTGCACTCAAGCATCTCTGTATTTTTAAATGTGACTCATGAAAGGACTTGCTCAGGCTTTCTCCTCCAGCCATGGCAACATCAGTTAAGGAAAGATGCAGCAAGCGTAACAGTAGTTGTGATTTCCCTCATTGGCTAGAAAAATGGAAACGGGATGTAGGCTCATTTCTCACTCAACAACTGGACAGAAATTCATCCTGTGCATTTTGCCTCATAGCTCTGGATATAAAAGGACCAGAAAATTACTCTCTCTTTTCTTTTCTTTTTTTTAGTGAAAGCTTGGGATGTGGGCCATCTAATGGCCCGTAGCAATACTTTATGTGCACAGCTGAATCAGGGTTGCCAACCTCCAGGTGGAGGCTGGAGATTTCCTGGAATTACAACTGGTCTCAGGACAATATAGATCAGCAGTTCCCCTGGAGAAAATTGCTACTTTGGAAGGTGGACTATATGGCATTATACCCTGCTGAGCTCCCTTCCCTCTGCAAACTTCACCCTCTCTTGGCTCCATTCCCCAAATCTCCAGGTATTTCCCAACCCAGACTTGACAACCCAACCTAGAACTGAGACAAAGCCAAGTTCACCAAACCATGTGAAACCCCCAATGAGAATCACGATACTTCTGCCAAACCCAAGTACCCCTCAGCACACAGGTGTGTCCAACTCATTTCTCCCCAAGTGTTTTACCTGATCTTTGTCTAACAATGCAAGACAGGCCATTCCAATACTCTAACAGCATAATCCTTACATAGGAGTAAGCCCCACTGAATAGACCTGAGTAGGACTCTGAATAAACCTGTTTAGGATTGCTCTCCAACTCCCCCAAGTTGGCACTTTCCCCCCAGTCTCTATTTAAACCCCATCCCGCCCGCCCTATCTGTTGGCTGCATAACCGAGGAGGTGGAGATTCTTGTTTTCATTTGCATTTTTGCCTGCAGTCAGGAAGTCCGGCTGAAGGTTCCTCCCAGCTTTGGAAGAACCTGAATAAATCAAAGCAGCAAGGCCTGGACATGTTTAGCATTTCAAAAAGTAGCCTTTGACTGGCCTCACACCAGAATGGGTTGTTTGGTGTTAGAGCTTTGCTACTGCTATGACAGAGATACCCAGAGAAATTGGGGGGGGGGGGGAGAAATGCAGTTTCAAAACCACTGCATTTCAAAACAGCTCTGCAAAAGAAGTTGGTAACTTCTTTTCTTTTTTAGGGCATATGTTTTTCTAGTACAATTACTGCCCTAAAAACAAACAAAAAACGCTATGCTTAAATACCAGGGCTTTGGGTGATAAAATGTATGAGGAAATAACAATTCTTTAGAGAAGGGGCTGCAGCTCAGTGGTTACTTAATTAATTATCCATTGTGTGTAGAATAGCCAGGAGATCCTAAGACTGTCTGGCAGTCGTAAGTTCTAGCTCTTTAGTATTATTCACCACTAGGTGGCAAGCTAGACTTGTTTTTAAGGCAAGAGACATCTCATAGGTGCTTTGCCATCGCCTTCCTCTGTGTCATGATAACCCTGGTATTCCTTGGAAGTCAGCCTTCCAAATACTAGCCAAGGCTGACCTTGCTTAGCTTCCGAGATCTGATGAGCTCAGGCTAGCCTGGGCTATTCAGGTCAGGGTGGCTTAGTGGTAGAACATCTGCTTGACATGTTTTATACCCCACTCTTCACTGTCTGAAAGAGTCTTGGAGCAGCTTACAATCGCCTTCCCTTCCTCTACCCACAACAGACACCCTGTGAAGTAGGTGGGGCTGAGAAAGTTCTGAGAGAACTGTGACTGACCCAAGGTCACCCAGCTGGCTTCATGTGGAGGAGTGTGGAACCAAACCCAGTTCTCCAAATTAGAATCCGCTGCTCTTAACGACTATACCAAACTGGCTCTCAGAAGATCCGAGGTTTAATCCCTGGCATCTCCAGCTAAAAGGATTGCATAGTAGGTGATATGAAAGACCTCTGCTGGGGACTCTGGATAACCTCTGCCAGTGGTACTAGACAATGATGGACCAATGGTCTGATTCAGTATAAGGCAGTTTCATATGCGTCTGCAAAACCTGGTTTGAATATTCACTGTGTGGTATATGCAACGAGGCAGGGGGAAATATATTAGTCCTTGGCCAGAGTAGGCAGTGGATCTACCCCTGACCGATTAAGAAGCCCACCTTCCAAGAGGCGGCACCCACCATCTTAGATTTCACTCACTGCAGGATCTTTGGACTGCCCCAGTAGCTGTGGATGTGGCTTCACTGGACCTTGAATATCTGAGAGAATGATTTCTCTACATGAACTCAAAGTACACATCACAATCATCTCCAGGTCAGCCACAAGTCTTTCCAGTCAGACACTGTTTTGAGAGCATCTGGAAACGCAGGTCCAAGATACTTGGGGCCCAGTGCAGATTGGGACCACATTACATAGGGACAAGGAGTTTAAAACTTTCCCCCTCAGTTTTGTTTTCCTGATCCAAAACTGCCCTGGAGGGCATGGAAACTGCATGTTTAAGCCCAGAGGAATAAAAGGCTACTCTCAACATAAGCCAAGGTCCACCTCAAGAGTTCAGTCCCCAGTAGGGAACGTTTAAAACAACATCCAACCTACAGTCCTTGTGGACAACCCAGACATGACCCAAAGATTACATAAGTAACAAAGAGGCCCTGCATTGAAGGTTTGCTGCCCACCGAAGGTGTGTTTGGAGCATACTGGAAACACATCCTTTTCAGTTGTGGCATCAAAGGCCTTTAGGGAACTTGTCAGAACATATTTATACTGTCATACTTTTGGGTCGTATTGAAAGAACCCTACATTTTTCTACATGGTGCACATTTAAATGTGTTGCTGGTGTGTACTTGATGGGGGAAGGGGGAGTGCTCTATTACAGGGTAATATTCTGTTTTGAGTGTTCTATGTGTGATGTTCTGTTTTGTGATTTTTACCTTTTTTGTGAGTCTGTGTACCAGGCTCTGGGTACCTTGTAAAGAAAATGAGTAAGTTCCAAAAATTAAATAGCTATCTTCTTTGCCTTCCCACCACGGGGGCACGTCAAGTCAGCCTAAGTCAAACTACCTCCAAATCCTCAAGAAACTGGAGCCAGCTATAGGTTCCCTCCCACACCAGAATATTTTTACCTGTCCTTGTTTAGCACAGATCTCCTGTCTCCATCCAAGCTCTTTTCTTCTTTTTCTCCTTCTTCTACAAAGACTTCATCCTCTTCACCCTCAGCCAGTGAAGCTAAAGGCCTAAGGCTGTCCCACGATCCACTGCAAGAGCTCTCAGGCAAGCCAACCAATGATGATGAGGCTGTGGATGAAGTGTGGTTATTTGGTATTCCGGAGAAACTTCTCCTTTCTACGCTATTGACCTCAGAGTGTCCTGTTCCCTTCTCCACAGCTTTTTGTATCCAAAGGATTTCCACCCCTTGAAATTCCACATGTTTGCTGACAGCCATCTCTTCGGACAGCCTCCTCTCAGGGGTCTTGTCCGTTTTGTCTGAATCATGCAGAGAGAATTCCTGTTCAAAGTTTGCCCAGGCACTACGGAGAATACCAGTAGTACTCTGAGTTTTGCTCTCTGTCCCTTCCAATGGTCTATGACCATATGTTTCACTGCTTTTGTGGGCCTCCTCAGTCTCCTGGGAGGCTTCAGGCTGTATTTCCACAGTTAAGACCATGGTCGAATCTTCTTCTGTAATCCAGTACAGTTTTCTCTCAGCTGGAAGATCTGGAAGAGGCATTTCTAAAGGGGTTTCTTGGTCTGCAAGAACATTCTCTCTGGCCACCTCCTCAACTGCTCGGCCAACACGACTCTCAATTCCCATCTGCATCTCTGAACCAAAAGCATTATTCTCTCTAACCTGTGGCTCTTCATATTCTGAGTCTTCAGAAACCATTAAAACGCCTCCTAGGCTATCAACCAATGATGCTTCATCTCCTCCAGATTTACCATTCTCAAGAGGCCTCGGCAGCAGCTGGTCACTTGGCCGACCATCTGGAGCACATGTTATAGCCTCTCCGTGAATCGCAGATGATGCCTCCCAAGCTTTGGCATCTTCTTCCACGATCCCGTATTCCGGGAGTTCATTAGTGCTGCCTCCATGGCCACCTGCAATAACAAACAAAAAAGTGATCCCTTCACTCTGTTACTACTATTTTTACCTCATTCCCGCTGCATGGAAACAGTGTCCCATTTTGGTCTCTCCTCGCATGAGGTCACTTCTTAGCCTTCTTTTAAAAAATCAGGGTTGTTTTTACTGCTGCTCTGAGTTTTGGGACGGCAATGTGTTTTGGGAAGAGGTAGCTGCCAAAATAGCCCACGAGCATATCTACACCAGACTGAAATGCATTTTCAAGGTTCAATATTTATGAGATCTAGAGCCAAGGGGGTGTGGTTTCTCTCTTTCCACTAGGCGCTTGCTGGAGATGCCAACAGCAGCAAAGAAACCAGTAATAGGGGAAACCACACTTTCCCTTTCAGCTGAGCTTCAGAAGCAAGCAGTGGCAGCCACTGGGTTTTCTGCAAAAGTCCAGCATGAGGGCAAGCTCCCCTTCCCACCTCTAACTTCTCAGCCCATGCTACAAGGGCTCTCAATTCTTACTGCAGCTCATGCTTTGATTATTAGTGGCTCATTTTTAAATATTCATTTCTTTCACTTGATTCAGAAATGGAAAAATATGAAGCATGTAAGAAGAGGAGTCCAAGTGCTGTGTTGTACTAAGGACTTATTTTCTGAAAAGGTTAGCTGGTAAAGCAATCCAAAATCTTTGCCCTATGAAAAGGAGGAGGAGGAGGTTGGATTTATACCCTGCCCTTCACTCAGAGTCTCCTTTCCCTTCCCCTCCCCACAACAGACACCCTGTGAGGTAGATGGGGCTGAGAGAGCTCTTTCCAGAACTGTCCTTGAGAGAACAGCTCTGACAGAACTATGGCTTCCCCAGGGTCAACCAGTAGCTGCAAGTGGAGGAGTGGGGAATAAAACCCAGTTCTCCCAGTTTAGAGTCTGCACACTTAACCACTACACTGGGGAAAGGCCCATCAAGTCAACATTTATCAGATATTCTATAACAACAGAACAGTTTTAATACTATTCCGCAAATGTTGAAGGACAAAAATGCACCCAGTTCTGCTTGGAATGGGAGCTATGTTCTACTATTTGCATTGGTGGGAAATGAGCTATTTAGGAAGCCGACAGGGTAGCTTGCCCGAAAAGGAGACCAGCGCCCAGTAGCACCCATTGTTCTCATACAACACTGGTTTCAATTGTTTGTAAGTGGAAGCCACAGAGCATCTGTGAGTGCCAAGATGGAGAGATGCTCTCAGAGTAGGACACTAACATGCCATCTAATCCCTAGACTTTCCTGAGAATAACAATACTTAAGAGTACGCCAAACACCACAGGGGCCCAACAGCAAGCCTCTGTCCTTGACCCCAGCTCCATGCTTAGTTGAGGGGAGGGGGGCTTTTCATGACCACAGTGCTAAGTCTCAAAAACTGCTTGCTATGTTCCAAATGCTCCTGAGGTTCAGCATAAGTTCAGGCAGCCAGTGTGGGATAGTGGCTAAAGTACTGGACCAGGACCTGAGAGATCCAGGTTCAAATCCTTACTTTGCCATAGAAGCTCACTTTGAAAGCTTGGGACAGGCACTCTTTCTCAGTCTAACCTGCTTCACAGGGTGGTTATTGTGAGGATAAAACGGAGGACAGGAGAACGATGTAAGCTGCTTTGGGTCCTCACTGAGGAGAAAGGTGGGGTAAATTAAGAGAATAATTTTTAAAACGATTAAAATACACTACTTCTGTTGAACAGAACAAGGTGACAGGGTCCCCTTCCAGACTTTGGGGTCCCCCAATAGCAGCTCCGGGCTGTGATCCTGGAGATGGCTGTGGCATATCTTTCAGCTTGACAACAAAGCTTCATACTCATTAAAATGGTAAAACCTACTTCAGTTTGCACTACTTCAGACTGTGTAGGAGGCTTTTCACCAGCAAAACAATCAATAGCCGTACACAAAGAAAACAAGATATATTTATACTGCACTTTCTCCCTAATGGGACCCAGAGCAGCTTACAACATTGTTTCCCCTCCTCCTTTTGGACTCACAACACCAACCCTGTGAGGTAAGTTGGGCCAGTCACTCTCTTTCTCTCAAGTCTAATGACAACCAGTGAGCTTCTGTGGAGTCAGGATCTGAACCTGAGTCTACCATAACCTGGATATCACAGTGACTACATTTGAACCTGACATTGAATCATCTATACACAGGATTTTTCTTTGTGTAGGTGAGGAGAATTTGGTCATGACACATACGCACCATTTCAACAGTGCCGGCCCTCGGTTGCTTAAGACCTCTGCCTCAGGAAAATCCCACCCTCAAAATTATCCCAATTTTAAAGTGACAGTTTCAAATGGTGTTTGCACAGTATATGCACAGAGAGAAGTCCTAGATAATCTATCAGGGAAAGGTAGCCAGTCTGAAGAGGTACAGTCACCCGAGGTCCTTATGAGGTCACTGCAGAAACAAAACTGAAATGGGAAGGGCTTTCCTGGTTTGCGTTTCAGTCTTTTAGCCCTTTCACTAAGCCGTGAGGTACTTTGTTAATTAGCAGCCTGTTCACATGTCAGTTGCCTCAGTGTATCCAAGAGCCACTGGCTCACACATTTTTGTCTTAGCTCAGGAAGGATGGCTCCAGAGCAAGCTAATTCATGCAGTAGCCAAATTACCTGCTCACAACTTTAATGCCAATAGCTCACAAAGTAGAATTTTTGCTTACAAGACTCCACAGCTTAGAGGGAACACTGGACTCCTAGCTAGAGATATTTCTGGAAATTTCAAAAACTTATTGGGGAAAAAATGGAAGAAAAGCAGTAGAATTGGGTTGGTGGGGTATGTGGAATATTTACTGTGAGGGACGGCTTAGGTTCTGTCTCTCCCTAAGAATTACCAGTGGGAGCTGACGGAATGTTGGTGAGAGGGACAGTTGAAAACGGCAGTTAAGGGACTTGGGAATGAGTCTGGCCGAGTGAAGCTGTGAAGATGAGCAGCTTAAAACTGGATTTAAAAGGCCAGTTTGTAACAAAGGGTCCCAAATGCCGGAATACGGAAAACAGTTCAAAAGTTCAATTGCAAAGAAACATTATAACCTCTACCTGATTTTCTTCAGTGTTACATGCAAACCACAAATAAAAGTTAACTCCTTGTTTGTTTAACCCAGTGGGCTCAGAAAATAAATGACTTAGTAGACAAAGGAGTAATGAGGGACAAGCAATACTTTGACCAGAAAATAGGGAAACAGACACCTTGGTTTCAATATATACAATTAAAAAATCTCATTGATCACTTCACAGAACTGGGTATGTTTCGAAGAGAACTAATGACCCTGGAAAAAATCATTAAACTCTACCCCAGCTATCCGAAGGGCATCCTGTCTAAATTATATAATACGATCATTTTGGAAGGAGATCACCCAAAACTTAAATACCAACATCGATGGGAAGAAGATCTGCTGGTACATTGGGATGACACAGATTGGAGCACTGTATGGTCCTCTCCAGCCAATCACTCCAAAATCTTCAATATCTGACTACAGTTTTTCAAACTTTACCCCAGGTGGTACATGACTCCTCATCAATTACAAAAAATAAACATAAATAATGATCCACGATGTTGGAAGGGTTGCAGGCAGGCTGGCACTTACTTACATTGCTGGTGGGAATGTCCAAAAATTAGCAAATTTTGGGAGGAGATTCGAAATCAGATCACAGATATAACCTCGCTTACTCTTAATTTCAAGCCTGAAAACTTTTTACTAAACCATTGGGATATCGACATGTATGACAGAAATAAGGAAATTATTTCGTTACTCCTTGCAACAGAACGTCTAACAATAGCCTCATGTTGGAAATCTCCTTCACCACCAACAATAACTGCTTGGCATGAAAAAGTGTGGGAACAATTTGTGATGGCAAAAATCTCAGACAGTGTACATAGAGCACAATTGTCTCAGGTGTCCAATTCCAAATTTGAATCAACCTGGTTTCCAATATTCTCACATGATATACTCCCTGCAAACTCATATTATCATAAATGGTTACTGACGTGAAACAATATTATTAAAGCCTGATGGGAAAAGATATTATCTGTAATCCTCACTCCTCTAGTTCTGCAAACTAGCGAACTTGGGTATTATAGAAGATCTCTTTGTTGAAATGTTACATTAACTTTGACTTAATTTTTGTATGTTATTGAAATGTGCTTCTATGTTTATGTATCTCTTTTATTAGCAACAGTATGGCATAAATTGTTTTGAAAAAATAAAAAAAATATTCAAAAAAAGAAAGAAAATAAATACCCTTATAATTAAAAAGCAGCAATAAATTGACATATTCACTTGAATACTGTGACAGTTCAAACGTTCAATGGAAAAAAACATTGTAAGCTCTACCTGACTTTCTTCAGTGTTATGCAGGGGTCATTTCCTGCAGGAGCGCACAGGAGCAGAGCTCTGGCAGTAAAGAGCCCAGGGGGCAGGCACATGCAACAAGCCCCACCCCCTGCTCCCCGCAGCCCTCAGTCAGAGCAAGAAGCAGCCAGGTTAGCTGCAGAGCCCCCCCCCCCCCGTCCCCCTGGTCCAAAACAGTCCAGTGACACCTTTAAGACCAGGTTTTATTCAGGTACAAGCTCTCCCTCCTCTGTGAGGACAGATCTGCACGTTCCTCCCCCCCCCTCAACAGGTAGCAATCCAAAACAGTCCAGTGGCACCTGAGCGGTGGGTGTTGCCTCCTGACACACTTCCGGTGATGTCAGGGGGTGTGGCATATGCAAATAAGTTATGCTAATGAGCTCCTGCCCCTCTTTTTCTACAAAATGACCCCTGGTTATGTACAAACCACAAATAAAAGTTAACTCTTAGTTTGTTTAACCCAGTGTGCTCAGAAAATAAATATCTTTATAATGTAATTAAAAAGCAGCAATAAATGAAATATTCATCATGACATCAATGTGCCCTTTAATAGTGCACGAGCACTGTACTCAGTTAAAGTTGCAACCTGATACATGCTTATCAAGACGCAACCTGATACATGCTTACCAAGATGACAAAACATCTACAAGACTGTGCTGTAACTATCACACTATGGGCAAAGCTGTTTTATTTATTTCATTTATAGCCTACCTTTCTTTCTAATAGGAACCCAAAATGGCAGATCATTGCAGGGACAACCGTTAGTTTGAAGGAACATGCTGCAATTCCAACCCTGAAGCAAAACAGGCCTTTGCCTGTTGAATACCTGCACAGGTGCACACCTGTGAATCCCAGACATGCTCACGAAGCCCACTGGGGAATGAGAGCAGGGCTTAATTCATGAAAAGATTTGTTTTCGATACTGGGGCTCAACACTAAAACTTACGAAGAAATCATAAAATGACCAGTGATACTGCATAAGTGCAGAATGCCCCTCTTACCCTCACCACTGCATGATCACAGCCAACCTCAAAACACAAGGGCTACAGGCACAGCTTCCAGCATTGAGGGTGAGACTTTCTGGGAGGTTTCAGCCCTGGCATTTCTCCTTCTAGAACTTAAAGACTGGCAGGATGCCAGGAAAAAAGTATAAAGAAGCCGTAAGGGCTGGTTCAAAAATGCTTGAACATACCATGACTGAAACATCAAAAGATGGCATGTGCACAGGCCAAAGTTACTGCACCATCAGAGTTCAAAATGTTCGATTTACACCTGTTCACACATTCTACTGCCAGAAATCAAAGAGCATATTTCTCTGACACAATGACCAACAGACTTTGAGGATGATGCTAGAACAGGGAACACTGCTGCAGTCAAATGTAGAGTGATTTCCATTCAAACCCACTTCACACATCACCAGTCGAGATTTTTACGCCCACAGACATTAAGGACATAGCAGTGCCCTCGCACAGATAAATGTACAGTATAGCTGGACCCCTTTTTTCATGCTGTTGGGAGGAGGGCCAGGCCTACACACAAGGCAGAGATTGACAGACTCCCTGAATCAAACTGGAAACCAAGGGGTGTGTGTGTGTGTGTGTGCTCCCTGCCCCACACCTCAAAGCCAATTCTCATTGGTAGCAGCGGAGTCAGTAGGCATGCACATTGGCACCTCCTTCTAAAGAACTATATGACACTTTTTCCCCATGATGGCACAGCAGAGCTTTCTGGTGTTCCACCAATGTAAGCAGTCTGTGTTGACGTCTCCACTGCAGAGCACAGCAGCTAAGAAATTGATCAATGGGTAAGGTAGCCTGACATCATCTTTTTCAGCACAATCCCATTTTAAGGCCTGTCCACTGAAATGTCTGGGTTCTGTTTATGCTCAGTAAAATCGGCTGTGGGGGCTAGGTTTCTGAGCAATCAGAGGGAATCCAGAGCTCCCAGCAGTTGGAAGAAGGGCTACTAAAGGCAGACAGACTTAAATTAAATTAAAATAATCATATGGCATTATGTCTGGCACTATGGGGAGTTGTCTTTCTATTTACATTATTGTGCAAATTTGCATGTCAATTAGGTCTAAAGAGACTATTTGCATACATATTTTGCTCCTTTCAGGGCTCTTTTTGGATCATCCACAGGTGGCCACCATAGCTACGGATCCAGAAAACCCTTTAAATTTATGCACAAGGTGTCCTCAAGGTAGACCGCCCCCCAGTACTTAACTCCTAAATACACACACCATCTACAATGTGGGGCTAACCTTCCTTAACAGAATATGTGGCAGGGTAGGACTCAGGAAAGCTCCTACCCTGCCACATATTTTGTTAGTCCTTAACGTGCAACTGGACTCTTGGCTCTTTCTTTCCTGCTAGACGGACAGACGAACAGGGCTACCCTTCCTTAAACAGGGTCGTTGCAGAAACGGAATGATGTCACTTTAAGCATTCCAGCGATCATTCAACGCCAAACACCCTTGGCTTAAACTAAGCAATGATTCAGCCGCTTTCCCCGTCTGTCACTAGGACAACGAGAAGCAAATGCCATTCTACACGCGCGCACCCTCGGATATTCGGCCACAGAAGAGCCGCGCTCCGTCGTCACTGCGCTCGTGCAGGCGCAAAGCCCGGGCAGGCCCGCGTGGGCCATTATCCTCTCGGCCACTCACGGCTCCGGAGGGACTCTCCCCCCCCCCCCAACCGGCTTTAGGACCGCCGAAGCCCTTCCAAGGAAACTCCTCGCCCGTTCCCCCATCCAGCCCCCTCCCCAGCACCATGGCTCGTTAAAGCAACGGCGATGTCGCGTCAGTGTTCTTCTCCCACCCCCCAAATGCCTCCCAAGACAAAATGCGGACGCTGCTCCCTTGAAGAGGAGGGGTTTTTTTGGGGGGGGGAATCAAACACGTTGCAAAGGAGCCGGCTACGACACCCCCACCCCCGCTCCCCTCCAGGTAACCCCGCTCGGCCGCTTGTCTTTCGCCCCCGCCTAAGTTTGGGTTTCTCTTGGTCCCTAGGCGCCCATGCCGGGAAGGGGACGAGAAAGCTGAGCCGTCAGGGCAAAATATAGCCCGGAAGCAGCCGGGGTCTGGCGCGGCCAAGGCTCCGTCACCAACCGGGAACAAATCTGATCCATCTTTCCACGTCAAAGAACCAAACCGGTGCAAACGTTTCCAGAGACCAGCGGCAGGCAGCCTGGTCCGGGGTGGGGGTGGGGAGGGAGGTATCGAGGCTAGCTTAGGAAGCCACGCACATGCCTAGACCGAAGGGCTCTTTTTGACACACATGTTGTCTCGTGCGTGCGTGCCCCTTGGCGTGTCTACGGCACCCTCTTGAACAAACAGATATAGACATTTTTCCTTCAGCAGAGGCTGGCTACTCACAGAGATTACTGACGCTCCAGCAGTTACCCATTTTCTCAATGGAAAACACACAGACCGTCAGTTTATCTGCATCCTACGGATGCGAGCTCATTTCGATTTGCTGCCGTTCCTAGTCAACCGGGAACCTGAACCGTTTCCAGTTCCCTGGCAGAGCAACCCGCCGGCAGCCCTGCACAGCGCAATGTGATGCAAATGGAAGCATTCTGAGAACCTCCGTGGAGAACTGCAGTCTCATTCCGGCCAACGACTGAAGGAACCCACCTCAGCAGGTTCCAGGGCAATAGCTACAGTAAACACTTTTTTTTTTTCCTGAGAAATTGTTTAAAAAAAAAAAAAAGACAGTTATGATTACTGGGAGTTAATTTTATTCCGTGTGGACTTGACGGTCAGAGAAACCAAATAAAAGCAAAATAGCAGCACTTCCCTGTGCATTTTTTATGCCACATACATGGCAACCGAAGCATACCAGATGGAGTTTTACCATAACTAGACTTTTTCATGAATTTACAAATGAAAACAGGTCCCTGGCTCTCTTAATTATGACCACAGTTCTCTGCCTTTACTAAGACACATCTTTTTTTTAAAAAAAAAAAATCTATTAAACATTTTTCAGATTTAAGATATACAAAAAGATTCAAAGTAGACATTGATGGAAATATACAAAAAAAACCCAACAACAACAACCTGGCCACAGTTAGTCAATTTTCATTTTCCAAAGCTTTTAAAAAAGGTTTTAGTCCTCCTGGCTCCAAAGATAGTTTCGGAAGTGTGCAAGCCATACTTGCTAAAATCTTAGGAGGCAAAGAAGCAGCTAAATTATGCCTAGCATCTGGAGGGAGGCTTTGGTGTCACGGGCTCCTTGCCCCTCCACACAACTAGCCAGACCAGTCCAAATAATGCAAAGCAGTCAAACTTGCGGGAAAATTATGCAAAGTAAGAGATATTATGCAAGTCTGCCTGATTTGCATTATTTCTGCAGGTTGCAAAATTTCCCTAGCAAAGAAATAAAACCTTGTTTAATGCAGAATACACGAAGTCCTGTAAATTGTATCATCACTAAAAGAATATACTTTATTATTTATAACCCACCTTCCTCCCCAGTGGGGACCCAAAGCACCTGACATTGTTCTCCTCTCCTCTATTTTATCCTCACAACAACCCTGTGGGGTAGGTTCGGCTGAGAGTGTGTGACTGGCCCAAGGTCACCCAGCGAGCTTTCGTGGCAGAGTGGGGATTTTAATCTGGGTTTCCTGGATCCCAGTCCAGCGCTTTAACCACTATGCCACACTAGGGTAAAAACAACAGTTGACTGAACAGCAAAAAATGCATGCTACCAGTTTTCTACAACAGAACATAAGGGGCAGATAATTTCAGTAGAGCAAAGGAATCTCAACTGTCAGATGGGAGGGGCAGTGATAAATTCTATCTATATATTTTTATCCCTCCTTTCCTCCAGGGAGCTCAAGGCAGCATGCATCTTTCTTCTCCTATCCGTACTTTATCCTCACAACGCTCCTCTATGTGCTGTCTGTCGGTCCTCCAGGGTAAGCGAGCCCGTTCCATGGTTGAAGTAGGGATTTGAACCTGGTTCTGGTCCAACAGTCCTCTGACTCTACCACACAGACACTCACTGCACTGGAACTGCAGCCACTCAGCCTTTCTTGCAGGATTGCAAACCTGACTAGACAAACATGGGTGGGATAAACCTGCCTTCTGCAGACAAATGTACGGTAATAACTTGTCAGCTTCACCAGCCTGCATGTATCTGCCTGAGAGTGACTTCAGCAAGGGAAGGAATGGTGACTCTCAGCCAGCAAGGGCCGAAATCTGGAAGGCAGCTTCACATCGCAATCCTAAACACCGAAGCTTTGGAGGGTGTGGCTCTGCTTAGGACTGCACTGGCTGTCCCATTAAAGAGGCAGAAGAGAGCAGAGGAAAATCCAGATTTTATTTTGGCTGGGATGCAATACAGGCGTGGCCCTGGCCTTTCATGCACCCTCATTGTAAACTCTCCCCCTGCTGCCCCCATGAGGACCCTATTCAAAAAGCACCTTTTAGGACCAGACATAACACCAGCCAGGTGTTCCTTTTATCCACTGCAACTGCATTCCTGAGTGCATGCATCAAAAGCAAAACCACGAATATTGTTGATTGATGTTTCTAAAGTTGTCTTGTTTTAGACCCTTACTTCCATGTATTAAAATTGATACACAACATATGCAGAGTGTCTGGCCAAATACAATTCTCTCCTCCCTCCCCCCCCCATATCAGGTTTGGGGTTTTTTAGGTAATGTTCAGTATTTTTCTGACCGGGGGGGGGGATCACTTCTCCTTGCACTAGACAATAAGTAATCATGGTTGCTGCCATCACCTTCCCCCTTCTTGGCATCCCTAAAAACAGCTGGGGGGGGGAGAGGAAGAATGAGGCCCAATGGGGCTCCTTCCACACAGGGAATATTTTCCCTTGTGGCTCTAGTTGTTGCTTTGAATGCAGAGGTATTCACAGCAGCAATGGAGCATCCACATGGAATTTTCCCTGCACTTTCCTTGCTTCAACCCCTTTTGTGGCTGTCATTCCCCCCACCACCACCCATTTTTAATTTTTTTAAAAAAAAAATTGGTAACTGAAAGATTGTTTCACTGTTACAATGATGTATTTCAACAATGTACTAGTTCCCAGTTATCTTTTTTAAATGCAAGTCTCTAACCTTTTTTGTTGTAACTCACAAGGAAAAGGGCTAGCGACTTTCTTAACCTGTATATGTAAACTGTCACTAAATTCAGCCGCTGTACCAGAAGACTGGAGAGTAGCAAATGTTACACCAATTTTTAAAAAGGGATCCAGAGGGGAACCAGGAAATTACAGGCCAGTCAGCCAAATGACTCTTGAGAGTCCCTTGGACTGCAAGAAGATCAAATCAGTCAATCCTAAAAGAAATCAACCCTGACTGTTCCCTGGAAGGCCAGATAATGAAACTGAAGCTCAAATACTTTGGCCACCAAATGAGAAGGGAGCACTCCCTGGAGAAGACCCTAATGCTGGGAAAGATTGAAGGTCAAAGAAGACAGGGACGGCAAAGGATGAGATGGTTAGACAGTGTAACCAATGCAACGAACATGAAATTGAGCAAACTTCAGAGGATGGCAGAAGACAGGAAGGCCTGGCATGATCTGGTCCATGGGGTCGCGAACAGTCGGACTCGACTGTGCGACTGAACAACAACAACAGCCAAATGTCTGTCCCAGGCAAATCAACAGAAACTGTAATCAGAGATAGAATTGTTAGGCATGTAGAAGGACAAAGCCTGCTGAGGGAAAATCAGCATGGCTTCTGCAAAGGGAGTTCTTTGAGAAAGCGAACTAGCGTGTAGATAATGGTGACCCTGTGGACATTATGTACTTGAATTTTCAAAAGGCTTCTGACAAGGTACCTCACCAAAGACTCCTGAGTAAACTTAGCAGTCATGGGATAAGAGGACAGGTTCTCTTATGGATTAAAACCTAGTTATATGACAGGAAGAAAAGAGCAGGAATCAGTGGTCAGTTCTCACAATGGAGGGAAGTAAGCAATGGGGTCCCAACAAGGATCGGTTTGGGGACTGGTACTATTTAATTTATCCATAAACGATCTGGAATTAGGGGTGAGTAGTGTCGGGGCCACGAATGCAGATAACACAAAATTATGGTGAAAACCAAGGACCTCCACACACTGGACAACTGAGTGACAATGTGGCAAATGAAGTTCAGTGAAGCTGGTAAGCATAAAGTGATGCACATTGGGACAAAAAAAAATCCCAGCTTCAAGTACAGGCTAATGGGGTCTGAACTGGCTGAGTTTGAGAAGGAAGAAGATCTTAGGGCTGTAGTGGACAGTTCAATGAAAGTGTCAACCCAGTGTGCTGCAGCAGTGAAAAAGGCAAACTATATGTTAGGGATTTTTAGGAAAGGGATTGAGAATAAAACAGCCAATATTGTAATTCCCCTGTATAGATCCATGGTGCAACCTCATTTGGAACACTATGCACAGTTCTAGTCACCATATTTCCAAAAGGACATTGCAGAACTGGATAAAGTACAGAGAAAGGCAATCAAGATGATTAAGGTGTTGGAGCACCTCCCCTATGACAAAAGGCTGAAGAGTATGGGACTTTTCAGTTTAGACAAGAATAGACTAAGGGTAACATGACAGAGATTTATAAAATTATGCATGGCATGGAGAGAGCTGAAAAAGAGAAATTTCTTTCTCTCTCCAAAAATACTAGAACTCAAGGGCATCCAATGAAGCTGATGGGCAGTAGGTTCAGGGCGGACAAAAGAAAATACTACTTTACCCAGAGAGTGGTTAAAATGTATTCACTGCCAGAGGATGTAGTGATGGCCACAGGAATAAACAGCTTTAAAAGGGGTTGAATCATCTCCGGATTATATAACAGCAATTTTGAGCCTGGACATTTACTGAGATCAGCGTCCTATCTGAATGTAGTATTCCTTCTGACTTGTTGTCAAGCACTTTATGAAACAGAGCTTTTGTACTACTCTAATATCTCCTGAGGAAGATCCAATTTTGAAACATTGTTATATAATCCAGAGACGACGATTACCTATGCAGAAGGATTTATTAATGATGTTGTAGTGCTTTAGATTGTAATACATAGGAAGCTTTTTCTTTGCAAGTCTTGGTGACTGCTTGATTTGTGGGTCAGACTCTCACGACTGTTGTCTCTATACTTATTTTCTGGCCACTGTGTGAGACAAGATGCTGGACTAGATGGACTACTGGTCTGATCCAGCAGGGCTCCTCTTATGTTCTTAAGGGGAATGTGCAGCATGCATTTTACCCTTTGTAACTCAACAAGGAAAAAGGCTAGAGAATTTTTTAAAAGATGAAAGCAGAATATAGTATATTGTGCTGAAAGATTGTTAGAACACGATAGTAATTTATCAGTTACCCTTTTACAAAGCTTACAAGGGAAGGAGATTATGGCAGCCACAGGGGCTTAAGCAAGGCACCAATTTGGGCAGGACCTGCAAAAAACCCTCATCTTTCCATCCGCCTGCCATCCAAAGGTACCTTTACTGTGATTTATCTTTTTTTAAAAATCACACCAAACAAAGTTTCATGAAAGATCACAGCAATGAAGGTGAAACCATGGAAGCAGGAAGGATAGAGGTCTTTGTATGGATGCTGCTGAGAAGAATGCTGTAGTAAGGAATCCACAGCGGTGCAAAACATCCGTGTGGAGACAGCTTAGGTGGCTTTGTAGCCTGGGAGAGGTAGAGCCATCTGCCCTTGACCGTGCTTGGCCTGCCCCACCTGGCGAGGCACAATTCGCATGCCAGCCCAGCCATTGGCATCAAGAGGAAACACAAACGCACAGCTTCCTTCACTACTTCTATTTTCCTCTAGGGTGCCACTCCCAACTGAAGGATTCCCTTTGCAAAGCAGGAGAGAGGCGATCCATCTCCCCCCTTCCGGAAGTTTCTCCAGCTTCCACAGCCCTCCCTGCCACATCTAAAACTGGATTCTCAAAGCTTACCCTGGGTTGTTGCCATACACTAGACAGGCAATACATTATGTGGCTAACTAAAGCTACCAGCCATTTAGGACCAATCACAGCAGAAGGATTTGCATAATTACTGTGCAATTATTTTACTACTGCTCATGCCGCAAATAACCAAATCTCTCTATGCCGATTGGCTACAATAATCCTGCAGCTCTTGTCAAATGCTCTGAGGATTTGTTCCGAGTGATTTGTTAACAACAGAGAAGTTGTAACTCCATTTCTGGCAATAATGCCTATGGAGGCAAAGAACTAGAGATTCCAATTTATATAACAGGGAAAAGTGGCCCATTCATCAGAAGTGAATGGAAGGTAGTTTTCTAGGATACCAGAAAAATGGATGCTTTTCGTAGTCGTTGCTGAAGTCAGTGTGCATCATCAACAACATTTTGAAGCCTGCAGAGGCAGACAGATAATCTCAAAATCCCCAACGGTGGCTAGTTTGGGGGCTGCTTCATTTGTAAGAGAGAGAGTATTACTTTACAATATTAGCCCCATGTATAGAATTGTGAATTGATGCTTCCAACCTGAGAAAAATCCATTAACACCCACGTGTATGAATAACACAATACATAAAAGATTTTTTCGCAAAAAACTATCATGATGACAGGAAGGAGGTGGTTGAGTCCCCAAAGACAATTGCCCTAGAAATAACAAAGGTCCATTGGGACAAAGATGCCATTGTAAGCAGAAAGCGGTTTTGATGGAATTTCTCTGGTGAACGATTGACAGTGCAGTTTATGATATGGTTCCTATTATACGATGTCAGCTGTTTAGTTTCTTAGGAGAACAGTGATTTCAGCTGCATTTTCCCCCTGATATCAAATAATGCCCAGGAATCAAAAATGTGTAACAACAGAATCTGAACCCAAATTGGTCCTATCACTTTAATAATCACTTGTGGGTGACATCATCATGCTGGGTTCAGGGCATTTGCAGGCGGGGTTTCCCCCCGCTGGCCAGCTGGCCAGCAGTGAGGAGGAGCCTGCAAAAGCAGGGGAACCCCTGCCCGGACCAGGGGGCCAGCAACCCGAACTACACCCCGTCCATTTGGCCCCTCCCATTTGGCTCTACCCTTTCTTCGACGACTCCCTTTTTCCATTCCCTTTTTCCAGAAATCATACAACATTTTGTTTTCTTGGTTACTGAAAAGTACTGAGACTTACTAGTGATTTCAGCTCTCATACTTTATTTCAGGAAAGAACAAGACAACTATCCCGGCTCGCAGGCCGGCTTATATGTGCAATAATCCCCACACCCAAACACCCCCCCACACACCAGTGATAGGCTATTAACAGTGGCCAAGAGTTCCATGGGCTCTCGGCCGGGAGCCTAGCCCTCTGATTGGCGCGGGATAGGATCTGCTTGGGCCATTGTCCCTGGGAGCGAAGCGTGGACGTTTTGCGTGACCGCGTGGAGACTAGCCTCGCACGTGGTCGGAGATGAATACATTACACTTACATTTTGTTACACTGTATAAAACACGAGAAAATAAACTATACCTTCCAATATTTTATTTGGCGGGCTATTCAACTGGCATTATTTATTGTAAAACCAGTATAAGTATTGTTCTGGAACAGCCTCGGTTTCAGGGTCTGTAGAAAAGTTTCTCTGCCCTTATTGTCAGAAATGCTTCATCAGTTGAATAATGTCAACGTATTGAGACCCTAGAGTTGTGCCGAAAAATCAGAGTGTCACCGTGCAATGTCAGCAACGCACTTTTTGCATGTGGCAGAAGATCCCAGCAAGGCCCAAAGATCCCCCCGCTGGGAAGAAGGTAGGACCTGGCAACCCTTGGTGTAGTTAGAGGACAAAAAGGCTGCATCAAAGGCAAAAGGAGTCACCTAGGGCCCATGAAAACTCCAAGCCAGCCTTGGTCTGGGTTAGCCATTCCATCCCAACACACCACCCTGAGCTCCAGCTAAACATGTTTAGCTGTGAACAGTGTTCCTTCTAAGCTGAGTTAGTGTGAGCTAGCTCACTGTTTCTTAGCCTCCAGCTAACACCACTTTGTCTTAGCTCAGGAAGGATGGCTCCAGAACAAACTAACTTAAAGAGTAGCCAAAGCACTCGCTCACAACTTTAATGCCAGTAGCTCACAAATGGAATTTTTGCTCACAAGACTTCACAGCTTAGAGGGAACATTAGCTATGAGACTCTCACAAAAAGACGCTAGCTAGTGCACACACCCTAGAAATGGCTGCCCAAGGAGGGTCAGTGATGCTAGCTTGTGAGGAAGCATAAATAAGCCCCCTTAAGCTTTGGAAACATCCTTCACCTCCCAGAGGAAAAGCTACAGCACTATTTCGTACCACCTGCAGAACTCCAAACAAGCTTGAATACATAAAGCAGCTTATATTGAATCAGACTTGCAGTCCTTCAAGGAGAAGAACATCATGCCGTTGCATCACAGCTGACTCATGGCAACTCCATCTACGGGGCATTCCAGGCAGGAGATGAGCATTGCCTTCCTCTGCACAGCAACCCCAGTCTTCCTTGGGGGTCTCCCATCCAAATACTGACCATGGCTGATCCTGGGCTAAGCTGGGCTATTCAGGCTGCTGCTCAGCCCATCAAGTTCAGTATTTATTCATATCCCTCCTTTTCCTACCACCCACAATGGCTCCAGGCATGTGGATAAAGGCGAGCTAAGCAGGCAAATTAAAATACAAAGACAACCCAGTTTCAAAAACAGACCACCTTTATGCCTTCCGCTGCATATAACACTGCATACAAAATCAACATAAAACCTTAGTCGCCAAAGACCCAACTGTTCCTTTCTCCTGAGGTTTAGTGGGGAAGGTAAGAGATTTGGGTGGCACTTGGTGGGGGGGGGGGTGTCCAGGCAGGGAAAAGTTTTCTTTAACACTGCAAGTGTAAATAAATAGTACCAGAACCTCAAAGTGGGTGCTTCTTTGTGGAGATACTGAAGAAAGAGAACGTAAACTGCCATTCATTGCTAGAGAGAAAAACTGTAGTTAACCTTTTTTGTCTCATTCCTTATTGCGATCACACGCTAGTACTAAAATAGATTCAAAAAAGAAAACAAAGAGCAAGTATGCCCTTAACATTCTGCCCCGTGAATTAAAAATAGATCTCCTAAAGCTATTAAACTTATCCTCTAAAGCTTTAGTTGACACATACACCATTTAAAGCTTACAAACCATAATATCTGTAATCCAAAAAGTACAGGAAACTGAAAGACCTTTCAAACCAATGTTTTAAAAACTGAAAAGGAAACCCACTTTTAGTCTTCCACCTGTCAATAAGCTCATCTGTTTTGTGAAGCTAGCTCAGTGTAGGATCCCTAGAAAAGACTACCCCCCAAAATCCATATTTAGCACACCATGCCCTTAATCACATTTAACCTCCTTGGCGGTATATGAGCAAATCTTTTGGTTGCTAAACCTTCGTTAAGTAGGGCTCCAAGCTTTAATCAAGTAATCAGTGACTAATCACCTTAAAGATTTAATTGCAGATTAAAACCCACCCCTGAATTAATCAGTCAGGCACACAACAAAACAAAAGATTCTGGGCCTTCGCGCTCTGGCTGGGTCTGCCACCACGCAGGCCTGCCAGTTACAGCAGCAGCCCCCTCCTGCCTGTTACAAATCCATTCAAATGAAACTTTTAAGAGGGCTTTGTAACTCAGCTGGGCTCATGCAAACAAAGTAGGCGGCTTTGTGGGTCCCTAATAACATCAAAAAAATAAACACCATGCATTACCCTGTTAATAAAGACCCAATCAAGATAACTCAGGGCTGCCAACTACAGGTTGAGGAATTCCTGGTGATTTGAGGGTGGCGCCTGGGGAAGGGCCTCAGTGGAGTATGAATGCCATAGGGTGCGGTCAGATGGCGTGTGCTGGGAGCGGTTTAAATTGCTCCGGTCCCGATGTGGGGGTTTTTTAACCTGGAGAATTGCAATCACACTCACCTTCTTGTTCCGGATCGCTGCGCAGCCACATCGCTCCCCGCCGTCCACACGTGGGAGCATGCATCAAGTGTTTTTTTCCCCCTCTCAGTTTGGGCATGTGCACAGGCGGCCATCTGTAGAATTGAAATTTTCATGCGTGCGCAGAACAGCGATTTCCACTTCAACCCAACTGCTGTAACACTTCAATTTAAACTTTAAAGGGACACTTCCCTTTAAACTTTTACCCCGAAACTGGCCTCTGTGAGATCCCGAAACTCGTCTGACCAACAAAACTAGGCAGCGTCTAAACATTGTTTTTAATAACACGGGAGCGGAGCTCCGCCTGTGCGCATACCGCCGATGCTAAAATAAAATGGCGAATGAAGAGCGGAAGCCTCGGGCGTCCGAGCGGAAGTGGCTCGACACCGCAGGAGCGATCAGACGTCAGAAAAGTGCGGCTAGAACCGGAGAATCAGGAAAACACCACTTGGGGACCTGGTAACAAAATACTCTGTTTTAAAGGGGGTTTGAGCAGGAAAGCGACGGCTGGGGACGGTGCGCAGATGTTGGGTGTGTGAATGTGGATATAAAATCCGTTACTGAAGCGTGTCAAAAGCAGACTAAACAGCCCGTCTGAACGCACCCACAGAGTCTACCTTCCAAGCGGGCCATTTTCTCAGAGGGAACTGATCTGTTGTCTGGAGAT
Organism: Gekko japonicus; assembly: GCF_001447785.1. NCBI lineage: Eukaryota > Metazoa > Chordata > Lepidosauria > Squamata > Gekkonidae > Gekko > Gekko japonicus. The sequence goes on from NW_015160959.1 coordinate 59,665, forward strand.
CAGTCGTACGGATGGGAGATCTCCAGGTCCCACCTTGAGGTTGGCAACCCTAAAACAACACAGCACAGCTTTTGTAAATGGAACGCGCACCTTTGTATGTTTCCATAGTGAACTGCTCCCTCAATCCCTGGAGAACGCTATACCAGAGATTGAAAGAGCAATTCACTATGGAAACACACAAAGGTGTGCTTTCCATTTAGAATATATGTGATTGGATTTGTTGGACAACTTGAAGTGAGGATCTGAAAAGGGCAGGATTGCAAGTGAAGGTCTCACAAAAGATAAAAAGTGTCCAAGGATAGCTACCATAAGGATTTACGTATTCTGAGTTTATCTGAGTTGTTATTATTGTTATTATTGTATTCTTAAGATTTTACTGTTTTACTGGATTTTAAGTGTGGGCTTTTGCCCCGTAAGCCGCCCTGAGCTTGCTCGCGGGGAGGGCGGGGTAAAAATGCCTAAATAAATAAAAAAATAAAAAAATAAATCCTTCATGTCTTTATGTGGGGAAATTTATACAAGTCTATTGGAATGCTAAACAAATTGAAATGGACAAAAGTATATTATTTATAGAGAATTTATTCAATGAAAGTATTCTGCATTTAATAGGATTTGATATACACATTAAATTGCATATTTTCATATGCATTGTTTTATGTAATACACAGTGTTTTTGTTTTGGGCCATTTCAAAAAAGTGCAGCAGGACGCAAATGTCCCATCCTTTAGTGTCTTCAGAGCAATACAGCGAGAGCCACATCAGCTACACTTTAAAAGCGCTGTTACCTTCCCACCGAAGTGGTACCTATTTATCTACTTGCAATTTCTTACTTTCGAACTGCTAGGTTGGCAGGAGCTGGAACTAGAGACAGGAGCTCACCCTGTCTTGCGGCACCTGGGTCTTGAACCGCTGAACTACTGACCTTCCACAGCCTGCAGTTCAGCGTCTTAACCACTTGAGCCACCGCAGCTCCTAAAAGCAAGCTTAAGAAGGGGGAAAAATTATTGTCTGTACATGGCCTGTAAAATCAAGTCTTGAGAGGACAGATTATTCTGTTAGGCCCCAATTCAAAAGGCCCTCAATGCACATTCTAAAATATCTCACCTCTGCATTTAAAAAGATTTTGCACCTGAGACAACAATAAACTTCTTTATTGGGTAATAACTTCTGAGTAGCCAAGGGATGATGGAACAGAAGCTGGGAAGGGCCTGGAGAAACATCTACTGCTGCTCACAGAGATAGAAAAAGACTGGTACCACACAAAGCTTGAACTTGCAGTATTTAGTGTAAAAACACTATTATCTAGGGTTGCCTGGTAATTGTTGGAAGCTTAGGGAGCAGGAACATGAGGGGCCTCCACACCACATGCACCATGACATCGGTGTCAGATAGCTCTAGGAATCACCGGAAATTCTATGTGGCAATTCCTAGAGCTACCCATCACTTCTGCTTTTTCTCAGATGTGACATCACAGCACATGCAACACCAACTTTTGTTACATTTTTCTGCCACTGCTCAGAGCAGTAGCAAGCAATACAGGTTGCCAGTGGTAGCGGAAGGCCCAGCAACCCTCCTAATCTATATACTAGGGGCTTTGTTGAAGTTTTACTTTTCTAGGGGTGGAGGTATGATTGACCCGGTTGTTAAATTATACAGGAGCAAGATAATCTCAGCAATGCTGTATGGGGTAGAGATTTGGGGTTGGGACGAATTGTTGCTGTCCCTGCTAGAAACTGTGCAAAATTATTTTATGAGGCGGATTTTGGTTTTACCCAAAGGTTCACCTGTGGCGTTGATGAGGGCTGAACTGGGTATGGTATCCCTGAAAGCCAGGGCAAATGTAAGAATCCTCTCGTACTGGAGGAAATGTTTAGAACGACCTCAGGATATTCTAGGTGTTCAAAGTTTTGGACTGCTGTTGAAATCCTCGAAAAGATTGGATGATTACTTGAACTCT
>NW_015160959.1:62577-85311 GCF_001447785.1 Gekko japonicus
CCCCTAAGGTAGCCAATCCTAATTTCCTGCTGGGTGTGGCCAACTTGGGAGCCAGCCGGAACTCTGTTCCTGTACATTCCTGCCCCAAAATAGCCCTGCATGTGCCCCCCCCCCATCAGCAGATAGTTAAATCCATGGATTGGGGCTACATGGAACGCTAAACAGATTTTTCAGCAAACTTGGGGACTCCTCAGGTTTGCAGAAAAATCAGAAATGTTTAAAATGTTTTTTTTAAGTAATTGGGGAGGGGGTTTAAATTCTCTGGCAGTTGTCTTCGGAGCCCAGGACCTGCGCTGGGCCCCGCAGTGGTTATGCTGGGAAGCCATGCTGGGCCCAGAGGCAGCAGCACAGCCCAGGAGCTCCTCTGGGCCTGGCGGTAGCACAGCCTGGGAGCCTCGCTGGGCCAGGGGGAGCAGCCCGGGAGCCCTGCTGGTCCCAGTGGCAGCAGCCATGCATCCCAGGAGCTGCATGGAGCATGCTGCCAGCAGCAGCACAACCCAGGAGTTGTGCTGGGCCCATTGGCAACCACACAGCCCAGAAGCCATGTGGAGTATGCCACCAGCAGTGGGAAAGCCCCTGGGTCGCACTGGGCCTGGCATGAAAGTGAGGAAGATCCCCCCCCCCTCGGGTATCACAGGCCCACACTTGTATCATCTATTGAAAGATAATGTTATCTCCCTATATCCAGGGTGAAATTGTTTGAATTGGAAAATAGGGTGCAAAGTCATTCAATTTTATATTGGAAAGAAGAACGATGATGATGATATTAGGATTGTACCAGTCCTTGGTGCCACTTAGCCGGCTTCTACCTCTCACAAGAGAGGGAAGCCAAGTTCATTCTCTGCCCCCCATTCCTAGAAAAGTGAGAGGGATGAGTTTCCAGGTTAGCCAGATGGGCTTGTTCCTCTGTCCTTACAAAGGACTGGTGGACCTCCAGGGGTCTCCAAACCCCAGTTTAGTTTGATCTAGTTTTATGTTTATTATTTTTTTAAGTCGTGCATTGCCCTAATATAGCGTGAAAAAAAAGAATGGGGGTGGGAACACACCTTTCCTTTTCACAATGAAGTATCCTTGGTTTATTAAGGTATCTCATACTTCCTCTGATAGTGCCAAAAGGCCACGGGGGTTATGTGCTAATTTGTTTAATCTAATAAATGAGTTAAAATAGCAGATAACTAGAAGATGAAAATTTCTTGAACTGACTGGCAGCTCTTCCATTACGCAGTCTAGTCACCATCCTTCTACGTGTGCTCCAAGGACCACGTGGGTTATGTTCTACTATGTGCAGCACTAACAGAGGCTGAATAATATTTCAGTCAAAAAAAGAGTTCCATAAACATGTATCCGTTTGGAAACCCTGCACAGCACGAGCCAAGCTGTGCAAGTCCATAAATATTTCTTATGAGGCACTTCAAAGTTTTCTTCAGTCTGAATGCCGAAGTTATAGAATTTGTGCTAATGAATCAATAGCCCCTTTCTTCTCCCTTTCCTCTGAATAAATGTGCCCTTGGTTTTCTTTGCTTAGACTTCTTTCTTCCATGTCCAAGAAAGGGAGGGGGTCAGCGGGGAGGGAGAACTTTTTCCACGGTTGTCAAGTTTGGCCAAATATTCAAACAAGGACTTAAACCAGAAATAGCTGCCCAATAGCCAGGAGAAGGGAGGGCTGTTGATGGAGCATGGGCAATATCAACCATTACCTCAGCAGTATTCATTATCTGAGACCCTCTTCCTCTCACACAGAAGAGAAATGCGCAGCACGTTCCATTTTAAGATGTGAAACAGACAGTACCACCTTCAGTTCCTGCACCACGTAGTATGGAACCAGTACTGCCCACAGAGTGCTGCCCACAGTGTTCATCTTCCTCTGCCTACAGGTTTTTGTAACACTTCAAAAGGCAAAGAGCACACAATTTTTTTCCTTTAAGGAAAAGTCGTAAAAATGAGCTAGCATGGTGTAGTGTACAGGCCAGACTAGGAGCTTAGAGACCCGTGTTCAAATCTGCAGTCCACTAAGAGGACAAGGACGAAAAAAGGAAAAGACAAACTCAACCCAGATCACACCAACACTGCTGAAAGGGTCAAGATAACTTAAAGATAAATATTATTAAAATATATATTTTTATTTATGGTGTACACAATAGCACAGGGGTATCGAACTCATTTGTTATGAGGGCCAGATATGACATAAATGAGACCTTGTCGGGCTGGGCCATGTGTGTCATAAAATGTAATGGCAGGTAGCAGAGATATAAACATTATAAAGGACACAAACACGATTAAAGATTTTTTTTAAACTTAAAATAAAACATGCTTAAAATATTAGCACTCTTGCAATATTTTGTTTATTTAACAGTCTCTGATAACCTCTCGTTTTGAATTATTGCATCAAAATCTGGAGAAAATGTCCTGTAGCAATCTTGAGTATGCTGTTCAGGTGTGTTTCTGTAAGTTGCAAACCTACTTTTGATTTATTGACACTCACTACAGAAATCTCATGGTCAATGCTTTGAGCCTAAGACCCAGAGGAAAACATGAAATGGCTGGGCATTGTGAGCTTTTGTACATAAATTGCTTCATGTGCTGATCAAGAACATGTGAAGGCACCATGACACAAGCTGGGGGCTATGTGTTTGTCTACAAAACTTTAATCTTCCCCAGAGAATAGCTACAACTCCCATGTGGCAGTGCAAGAATAGAGAGACAGCAATATATATCAGCCTACTATCTGGGAAGTCTAGGTTCCAAATCCCCGGTCTAGAAAGGAGATGCATTGGGTGAACTTGGTCTGGACACACACACTCAGCCTAATCCACCTCACTGGCTTGTTGTTATTTCTCATCTAAATAGTTCACATTGCTTTCCTCCTGAGAAAGGCTGGATCATGAGGGCATGAATACAGTGAAAAGGGGGAGGCAAACCCAGTTGCACCCAGGAGAGCCCTGGCATAACGAGCCCAACTCTCTCTCTCTCCCCCTCTCTCTCACACACACAACCACACAACAAAGTTTTGGGTACAAAGAAGGCATGTCACTGCACAGAGGGGGAGAGGAGAATGTCATGTGGAGAGAAAAAGAGGGGTTTGAACTGATAAGAGAACAGAGAGCTTCTGATTGTAGAGAGAAAGAAACAGAAGAAAGCCTATGCTATTGGGTCCAGACAGAGAAGAGAATATACACTGGACTGGAGATAAAAAGCAGGAAGACTGAGAGTAGAAAAGAGTACAAAAGAGAGAAGATACAAAAAGCTCACACATTGAATAAAACTTTGTTGGTCTTAAAGGTGCTTTCTTTGTATCTCTCCCCTGTGATTGAGGGAACTGGGCAAAGCAAGCCCAGGAGACGAGCAGAGGGAGGAGCCTCAGCCAATGGAGGGAAGAGAGGCTTTGCTCTGTAGTTCTGTTGTGTGACTGACAGAGCCTGGCAAAACAAGCTCTCTCTTTTCCTCCCACTCTCTTTCTTCCCAAGGAAGGAGCCTCAGCCAATGGAGGGAAGAGAGGCTTTGCTCTCTGGCTCTGCTGTGCGATCCAGAGAGCCTGGCAAAGCAAGCTGTGTTACAGAAGAAAGCAAGAGAGAGGGAGACGTAAGTAGATGGCAGCCAGTTGCTTGTGGGACAACTCCTGTGGGGGCCGGATGTGGCCCACCGGCGCATGATTGACACCCCTGCAATAGCAAAGATTAAAAGATTAAAAACAAACAGCCTGAAGACCAGACTTCATAGAGCATCAACATATATCAAATGACCAATAGGAGTCGTATTATTGACCATTGAGGAAGGCTCTAGAGGCTGAAAGTTCCTATTGGTCATTTGATATATTCATCAACTATTTATGTGAAATCATCAATTCTATGTAAAATGACTGAAACTTATTTCAAGTTCATGTTTAGGGTTGCCAAATGTACTCACCTGTGCCGGCGGGGGACTTTGTGTTGTCTCCTGGTGTGCGTGCGCGCGCAAAGCGCGCGCCGCATGAACGTCACTTCCCTGTGACGTCATCACGCTGGGGCGGGGCACAGCCATTTGAGGGGAATCCATAGAGTTTTCACCTCAAATGGCTGTGCCCCGTCCCAGCGTGATGACGTCACAGGGAAGTGACGTGAATGCGGGGGTGGGGTTTCCCCCGGGCCCCGATTCCACGGGGGCAGAAATCGGGGCTCCAAAGCGGGGGGAATTCTGCCCCCCCGGGGGATTTGGCAGCCCTATGTATGTTGAAGTTCTATGAAGTCTCAGACCACTTGTTTTTAACCTTTTAATATTTGCTATTGTGCACACCATAAATAAAAAGATATTTTTGATAATATTTATCTGCAAGTTAGCTTGACCCTTCAAACAGTGGTGATCTTGGACCAGTCACACTCTCTTAACCTAACATTCCTCACAGAGTCGTCATTTTAAGAATAAAAAGGAAAAGGAGAGAATGATGTTTTAAACTGCTTGGGGTCTCCAGTAGGGAGAAAAGACGACTATCTAACGTAAATAAAAATGCACAAGGTACAAAATAAACACAAGTGGCTTGAAACCGATGCATCAAAAACAATCTTAACAAAATGACTGCAATCTAGATACAAAAACAAAAAATTGCATGTATAGTACACCAACCAAATTAGTCAAATTTAATAAAATTAGGTACCTAAGTGTTACTGCCCTGGCCTGGATGGCCCAGGCTAGCCTGAACTCATCAGAGCTCAGAAACTAAGCAGGGTGAACTCCGGTTAGTCTTTGGATGGGAGACCACCAAGAAAGTCCAGGGCCACTACACAGGGGCAGGCAATAGTGCCTCATGCCTTGGAAACCCTAAGGGGGGGCCACCGTAACTCAGCTGCAACTTGATGGCACTTTTCACCACCACCAAATGTTACCCAAAACAAAAGTACCACAGAACAGAATCTCAGAATAAGGGGAAGTCCACTCAAGAGCCCCTATTTTCCCAAGAAAGCCTTTACTGAAGTAGATGACATGGACACAGCCATCCCAAAAGGATGCTGCCTGTTCAGGATTGCTGTCACTAGTACAAGGGTAAAGCAGAAATCCTGAACTTTTATAGGGAAACAACGGAGACGAGACAATCACACCGCCAACAAATGCACAGGCATAGCCTGTGACAAAGCCCAAGCGGGCTTTGACAACCCTCAAAGCGAGAACAACATCTAAAATCATTTTGTGTACAATGGTTAATGAAAATGTTTTAAAATATTCAATACACTGATTAGAGTCAGCATTTTGCCTGTACAGTTCATAGATTGTGTCACTTGTATTGTGAGGCAAACATTTAAACAATTTCTGACGAAACTCAAGCCGGGTATGTTCTGAATGGATCATCTGCGGTTTCTGGCCTGTATCCTACTATTCTGGCAAGCCTTCCTCCAATTTAAATAACTCTTCCACCAGCGGAAGAGCTACTTAAGTAGGAGAAAGGCTCCTTTAGGGTGGAGGAAGCATTCACACTTTGCTGACCATAGATGACTCATTCTAATCTCTGAATTGCCCTGTGGATGTTAATACATGCTGAAGCATTTTTAAAGACATCTGTAGCTTGTTTACAAACGTTAGAGTAGATCAAGTGGAAGTTTTAATTTTGAGACTACTCATTTTCACTTTAATCTCTCTAATGAAGTCTTCGCAGCGGCAGAACATGTCTGATCTCCTTTGTTGATGTGTGTTCAGCAATGGGAGCTATTTTTGTGCATCTGGTTCAACCAGTTGGTTTCATTTTAAACTTTGTATGTTAGTGTGTGGGGTTTTTTAATTGTCCCACAGCCTATTTTGCTCATTTGTTCATCAGATTGGATGGAGGTTTCAATTTCCATATTTTAAAAAGTTGAATGCTTCTAAAACTTACAAAACCTTTTTGATCAGAAAACAAAAAAAAAGCAAGCATACCCTAGTAATCCACATTCCTCCCACACTGCCATTTCTATTGCTGGCTCAGTTTTACGGTCTAATTAAATACAAGGGAGACTGGGCTTCTAACAATCCATGTCCTTCCCCACCACTTCCTTGTATGGTCTGACCGCATGCAGCCCATGATGTCCACACATGCAATCCATTACTTCTGCCCTTCCACTGATATCTGACCATGAGGGACGGTGGGGGGGGGGTAACGCACAGCACTGTGACAACATATCTCAGGTATTCAACTAGGGACAAATTGGACTTGCATTGCCAGTTCCAGTTCCAGAGTTCCCAGCGATTTTTTAAAATTCACTCCTCAGCCATGCAGGGATCTGGTTCAGATTTTAACAGAGGGGCAGGTATAAGGCCATACTGCCATTTCTATTGCTGGCTCAGTTTTACGGTCTAATTAAATACAAGGGAGACTGGGCTTCTAACAACCCATGTCCTTCCCCACCACTTCCTTGTATGGTCTGACCGCATGCAGCCCATGATGTCCACACATGCAATCCATTACTTCTGCCCTTCCACTGATATCTGACCATGAGGGACGGTGGGGGGGGGGGTAACGCACAGCACTGTGACAACATCTCTCAGGTATTCAACTAGGGACAAACTGGACTTGCATTGCCAGTTCCAGAGTTCCCAGCGATTTTTTTAAAATTCACTCCTCAGCCATACAGGGATCTGGTTCAAATTTTAACAGAGGGGCAGGTATAAGGCCATTCATAATGGTATTACCCACAGTGGTATTAAGCATGCCGCTCTCTCCAGACCTGAAATGGCAACATAAAGCCACTATTTGCCTCACTGGGATAAAGGCATCTATAAATCTTTGTTTACCCCAGTGCTAAAATAGGGGCTCCCCGAGGCCATTTCTTTTTCGGAAAATGCCACAGGGGGCATTTGACCCTACCCATCCCTCTGTCCTGTTCTGAACTGGTGCCCCCCCCCAAAAAAAAATGTGAGTACTGCGTTTTTGAAGTCTCTGGAAACTTCAGACCCAAGCACAGTTAGAGTAGCAGTTAAGAGTGTCAGACTGGGGTCTGGGAGAGTCCAGATGGGAATCCCCACCCTGCCAGGGAAGCTGGCTGAGTGACCTTGGGCCAGTCACACGATCTCAGCCTACCCCACCTCACCAGTTGCTGTGATGAAGAAGCAAAAAATAACATAAGTTGGTTTAACTCCCAAATGGAGAGAAAGGAGGGTTATAAAAGGAAGCAAATATATAAATGGTTTGATCCCTGGATATCAGGAAAGGCAGACAGAACACTGAATTACAGCAAGTTGATTTCTCCAAGACTCTTAATACCCCCCCCCCCATTTAGTTCCACAAAGTGCTTGGAAAGAGAAGCTCAGAATGATACTACACTTCACACGGAAGACACCTTTTCCATGGGTTATTTATGACATATGGCATTCATGACCATAAGCATGACGTGCAGATAACACAGCAGCATTTTCAAAACCACACAGACGTACTTGGGAACTGGGCCAGGACTCCCCGATACATGCACACACAAGTTTTGCATTTGCTGTGAACAAACTCCGACATAACTGCAACAACTGTGTCTGCTGTACATGGTATCTTGATAGAGAGTGGGCTAGATCCCATTATCCATCAGTGCAAGGGGCTAGTTGTCACACACCTTTCTCACGTTCTTTTCCCTCCAGCAATCCTTCCTGATCCCGGGAAAGTTAAATCCTTGGATCACAGGACCCACATGGTCCAATAGCAGATCAGGAGGCTGCAGTGGAGAAGGGGCAGAATCTGCCTATCCCCCCCCCCCTTGTTAAAGCCATGCATTGATAGAAAAAAAGGGGAACAGGGCGATTTTACCCCTTCCTCCTCTCCATCCATTCCACTGTTCCTCCACATAGGTACCACAACCCCAAGAACAAACTTCCCCAGGACTGAAAATGGCTGCTGGGGTAGGGAAAAGGAAGACTGGTGATCACCAGTGCTTTCTAGTTATGGGCTCCAAATCAGCAATCTTGAATACAGAAAGACAGTGTCATGCATGTTTTCCAATATTCTTCAAGGTACTCCTAACCACAGAAACATACAGTTCAAACCCAGTTGATCTTAAGAGGTTAAAAGTTCCACCTTTCGCTTCTGCAGCTAGAAAACACCCCAGTTACCAAAACCCCACTTACTCCCTTCCTGACCTACTTGGACAATGGCCCAGGACCAATCTTTTTGCCTCCTTGTGGTTCCACTCTTTCTTTCAGTCAATTGAAACAGGAGGGGTTTCAGAAAAAGAACTCCACCGTGGCACTGTTACCAGTGGAAGCTATTTTGCTAGGGCTCTAATCACAGTTCGGTCTATATGTTCATTCTGGTAAACACAGCAAAGAGATAAAGTTAAGGAAAGGGGTTCAGAGAGACCCTCTCCCTCAACCTTGTGTGTTCTAAGCCTCGTTGATTAAAGAATTTGCCCTCGATCATCTCCTTTTCATATTTTACTTTGCAGGGATAGATATCTGTGGAAGACCGTAATGCAGAGTTCTCTCCACTCATACACCATTAATTCATGTCAGAGCTGCAGATATCTTAACCTTGCACAGATACATAATGCAATGACTTCTGTTCCAAAGCAGGATGTGGCTTAATAGACCAAAACCCGTTATATGTCTAGAGTCTTTCATACCCAGACTGTGGCTCACCGCACTACCATGAAATGTGTCTACGGACGTTTTCAGGGAGTGCACTAGTTGGCCACAGGTGGAACAATCTGCACATTCCCAGCAAACCCTCTCTTCTCACCTCCACCATGTTCAACACACATCCTGCCACATGTAAAACAGGTTGTGTTAATTGTAAAAAGTGCTATGTGAGAGCTGGTGCACACAGATTGCCAGGGTGCAAACTTAGCCACAGTTAGAAGAATTCACTTGGGGGGGGGGGGAGAACCAGTTCTTACCAGATTCTGGAGTTGTGTCATTTTCTGATCCACCAAATAAAAATTCGTACTTGGCCTTAGCAACACTCTGGGAATGAGCCGATGCACCATTAACCCAAACAAATGCTTCTCCCTGCAAACAAAAGAGATAAAAACCACACAGTTCAATGATACATTCCACTGACGATTCTTGTCTCAAAACAACAGGAGTGGGATTTTTTTAAGGGCGCACTGGCCTTGAACACTGTGCAAAGGCAAAGATACTTGGTCCTCAGATGCACAGGCAATCACACAGAATGGGAAGGAAAGAATGTTTTCCCACCAGCAAAAAGCTTGCTCAGCAAACTAAATTACTGCAATTATTGGTTGTGTTGTGTGACTAACAGAGCACTCCTGTGCATAATTTGCAGGGAGATGGTTCCAAATGAAACCTGAAAATCCTTACAATCCTGTACCATCCTTCTGTACACATTTCCAAAGTGTACCAGATTGCCTGGAAAAGACACAGTCAATGCAATCCTAAGCAAAATGACTTCATTCTAAATTCACTGAAGTCAATGGGCTCAGAAGGGAGTAACTCGGATTAGGACTGCATTGTGTCTCTCCACACAAACCACATCTAGAACCCTTACACCAAAGGAAGCGACACAGGAAAAGGGGAAAAATTTGATCTTCTATGATGCAGCAATTGAGTTCAAATGGATGGGACTGCTCATTGTGGAGAGCAGCAAAAATGCGTCCCCTCCCCCCCCCTTTTGCTTGCTTCATAAAAACAGTTATAAACAACAAAAGACAAGCTCGTGCCTCAGCAACAGACTATACGGACAGACAAAAGCTGCTAAGCCTCGCAGGGACAGACTTTGTGGGTGGGAGGCCTATAAAACAGTTGCTACTAGAGATTTAAAGATTTGTGCAACCAGAAGTAATCCACAGGTTTTGCACTATAAAGCCACCCTCGCTGTAAAGTCCTTTCAGCAGTGCTCCTATCGTTTCCAAAGATGGCATCACAAAGTCAATTTATGCAATTTGGTTCAGAGGTCTTAAAATAATCCTCATGGAAAAAGCACATGACCAATCTTTTCAAGGGTTTCTGAAGATTTTAATCTTCTCCGTTTTGCTAGGAGCAGTAATTAGTTCTGTTAGAATACAGTGAAAGCACTTAAAATCTGTTCCGTTATAGCCTAGGGTCAAATAATAAAATTAATCATTACCATTCACATGGTGCATCTCAACAGTTCAAAGCATTGCAGAGACTTCATCAAAAGCATGAAGCCACCTTCTGCCTAATCCGGCCATTGAATGACCTACCCTAAGTTTCCAGTGGGCACTCCAAAATTTTTTCCCAGACTTAGCACCAGAAATCTGTGTTTTAACAGGGAGCCAGGGCACTGAACTCAGCATCTGGCATGCAAAGCATATGCTTGGCCCCTCAAGTCTTGGGCCCTTCATCTCATTACTACAGTATTGTAAAGCAGGCCAATATTATTACAGCATCCATATGATATGGTGGGCACGAAGGTCGAGAGTTTCACAACACAGCCGCCATTTTCAGTGTTTCTTTTCAAAAGGGACAGCTATGCTAACATGCATGCATGCGTGGAGAGCAATGCCACAGTTCCTGCCTCTTTTGTGACATATGCTGAGGGGGACAGGAGAATGGCGAGGCCACTCAGCAATGGAGAGGATTTCAACATGGACTGGACCCTTGGCTTCTTCCTCAGAATGGCCAACTTCCTGGCATTTGGCCTGTGTTTCCTCTCCTCAGCTCTGCTTCCCAGGGCTCTGGCCTTGATATCAGTCAAGGTCATAACTCCGGCTCCCCCTTTACCATCATGTGACTGATGTCTCATGAAGATGATACCACCTCTCTGAAACCCGATACCAAGGAATACCAGGGCTCAGGACACAGAGGCAAGCAATAGCAAGCCACCTCTCTGAAACATCTAAGCCTGGCTAGGAGTCACCAGAAGTCCCCATGACTTCCAGGCATACAAGCACATATGCACACGCACGCACACACAAACACAAAATACCCACCCAAAAATAACCCTACTCTTCTTTTTGTTGTGATTTTTGTTTGAAAATGCAGACCCTTCAACTAAAACTTCAGCTGATAAACAAGCAGTGGTGAATTTTTAATACTTGCAGGCAAAATGTTAAGGCAGGGGATATTTTGAGGCTCAGCAACATATGAAATCTCAATACAATATGTGCACATTTTCATATGCCCTCTGCTATTGAGACAAAGTTGTTTTTGTTTCTTTTTTTAAAAAAAGAATGCAAAGTAGACTGTGATCCTTTGTCCTGGCAGGACCAAATCAGGTGCATCAAAGTAAAAACCCTGTTTCGGCCACAGCCCCCAGGTTCTTCCTCAAGGCACCTTTCTCTGCAAATTCACAGTTTGGTATGGCTTGGAGGAAACTTTTCAGTGGGGATTTCTGGTTTGTAGATATATTACACAGCTGAGAGCCAGTCTGGTACGGGGGTTATGGAAGTTCTTTGTTATAAAGCTGTGTCTCTCCAACCCAGCCCAGCCATCCGTTCACCACACTCGGCATGACCAAGGCAATTTAGGCTTTTACCTAGGATATAAATATTCACACAGTAATGAGCTTTTCCATTAGGCTACAGACATAATAAATATTTTAAAAGGCTGATGTTTTTAGGAGCAATTGTTGGGGACGATCATCCACCCAAATGCTCCATGAGAACTCAAATTACCTACAAGTTCAGTGAGTGTTGCACTGGGAATGGTTTTCTACCACCACACTAGACAAATCTGTACAGCAAGCATCATTTAACCAGTTTGCAATTGACTTTAGAGAAAACTAGATGAGAGGGGAGTTTTGTGAAGTTGTGTACAGACAGTCCCATTAAAACAAAACAACACAATCTGAATCCGTCGCTTTCAGGGCACTGTAAGAAAAGATACTAGAGTAAAGCTGAAGCTATTCACGAACAGAGATGTCACCACAGTTCATAGTTGTCCCATCTAATGCTCAGTTGTATTACAAATCAAGCCTCATTCCCTCCAGAAATTCTTCTCCAGCTCATAATGTAAAATGAGATTCTGCGCATGCGCCATCAACATTCATTTGCATGTGCAGCAGCTCCAATATTCACCCCATACTCTCTTCATGAAAAGACTTGACAACTGCAATCAACTGCAACCAGAATGTCTGATTCAAATAAAGGAGATACTTCTTCCAAACGCTGTCTGTCCATCCATTCGCTCAATCCAATCTGGAGTTCCCAAAGAGGTGGTCTTTATACCCCACTTTTCTCTGCCCTAAGGAGTTTCAAGGTGGCTTACAATTGCCTTCCATTCCTCTCCCCACAACAATAACCTCGTGTTTTGCAAGATGGTTTGAGTAGGAAATGGAGCTGCGGTGGCTCAAGTGGTTAAGACGCTGAACTGCAGGCTGTGGAAGGTCAGTAGTTCAGCGGTTCAAGACCCGGGTGCCGCAAGACAGGGTGAGCTCCTGTCTCTAGTTCCAGCTCCTGCCAACCTAGCAGTTCGAAAGCAAGAAATTGCAAGTAGATAAATAGGGACCACTTCGGTGGGAAGGTAACAGCGTTCCGTGCGCCTTGGTGTTTAGTCATGCCGGCCACATGACCACAGAAACGTCTTCGGACAGCGCTGGCTCTTTGGCTTTGAAACGGAGATGAGCACCGCAACCCTAGAGTCGGATTCGACTGGCTTTCGAGCAAGGGGACCTTTACCTTTACCTTGAGTAGGAAAGAGGCTGGATTTCCACGTTATGGGGGAGATACACTAAAATGGATATGTCCAACACCATCCGTGCACGTGACAATATTATGGGTTATGATTTACCATTTGAAGGGCTGTGACTTACCATTTGATTCTATGACTGGCTTAGTATGTTACATACAGAGCTTATAATGAGCTTGTTAACTGCTGCATGACAATTTGTCACATTTCCTATGTAGCCCCTAATATTAATGATGAATTATGAGAATATGGAAAATAGATCTCATGTCCCAAAAGTGACAAAACAAAGTATAGATGAAGAAGATTTACGAGTGGTAAGTTTATGGATAGGCTTTGTTTGCAACATCATGGATCACTATGGTTAACAATGGTCTTTTGCCTTTTGAGTTTTTCTGAAACTTTGTTATGAGTATTCTTTTTGTATTGTATTTTTGTTGCATTTCTCCATCTTTTTTCTTAATAATCTTTTTTTAAAAAAAGTATTATGGTGGGAACTCTCCAAAAAAATTCCAAACTGCTAGCCATCTGAGCCTGCAGGACCAAAATAAAACAGAGTACCCTGGCATCATAAAAACTAACTATACTTATTCCAGCAAAAGTTTCACGACTCTCAGCTCACTTCCTCAGATGAACTGGAAGGTACATAAAAGTCTCAGCCTAATGGATATGCGCTCCTATGCATCTGATGAAGTGAACTCTGACTCACAAAAGCTTCTGCTGGGATAACTTTTGTTGATATTTATAGTGCCTCTGGATGTTTGTTTTATTTTTCTCCTTGAAAAAGACACTGTTCTCCAAACCGAGCTTGTCAGTGCTGTGCCAATTACAAATCAAGACAATGACCATGCACCCACTGCTACTCAGAAATCCTTGTATTCTAATACTGTGTGTCGGTCACTATGTGACAGAATCAATGAAAACAAATCTGATATAAGAAATCATGATACTCAGTAGGTGAACATTTTCAACTTCCTGACTGCAGATCTGAAGGTCACCATTTTAGAAAAAAGCTGCAAAGAGAACGCTAAACATGAAACTGCTCAATTAGAACTCATCAAGACATTCAACATGTTCTGTCCTCCTGGTTTAAACCGAGACTTGGGTTTCCTCACTCATAATTCTGAATAATCCAACCTTTTAGAAATGTTTAGAAATTTTAACAAGCCATTTGCAACATGTTGTATCGTATCATAACCCTTTACTAAGCACGGTCAGTCCTGATCAGTATTTATACCAGGGTCACTATGCAGAGGCAGGCAATGGCAAACCACCTCTAAATGCCTCTTGCCTTGAAACCCCTACAGGGTGACTTGACAGCAAAAGCAAAAAAATGTCAGCTAATTATCTCATGCTTCAGACTGCTTCTTCCTTAGTCTACTTTACTGCACTTTTGTGCAGTATTTATTGTGCTTTTGTGTAAACATCTTGGGAGAGAGAGGCTAGAACCTCTGACCTCTCTCATCTTCCGTTATAATAACAACCCAGCCATTCCAGTCCTTGACAGAGAATCACACATGACACCGGGCCTCTCTTTGCTCAACTGCTTCCCTTTTCCTCCTCTCCTGCAGCAACTGTCTGGACAAATGTGAGGCAAATGATTCTCTTTCTTCCCATGGCATCTGAAGAAGTGAGTTCTGGGCCACAAAAGCTCACGCTGGACTAAATATTGTTAGTCTTTAAGGTGTCACTGAACTTCTGTTCTGTTTTGTCTCCACCCACCTTGGGCTTTACACCAGAGAGAGTTTGGACCCCTCCTCATATCCTGTCTAAAAGAGGGAACCCACTCTCCTTCTCATGCCACCAAGGCAATGGGAGAAGCTTCAGACCAAAGCCCAAGCTGCATCTCCTTTCCACATCAATGTAACACCCCATTTCCAAACAGGCAAAGTTGTTATGTGAAACCACAGTTTGGGTTCCTCCTGCACAGCCCAGCACACTTCATATGGCTCTCCGGGGGCACAGGAAGAAACCTATCTGCAGTGTCTCATATACTACCAGGTCCAGTACAGCAGAGCTGCGGTGGCTCAAGTGGTTAAGACGCTGAACTGCAGGCTGTGGAAGGTCAGTAGTTCAGTAGTTCGAGACCCGAGTTGCCGCATGACGGAGTGAGGTCCCGTCTCTAGTTCCAGCTCCTGCCAATCTAGCATTTCGAAAGCAAGAAATTGCAAGTAGATAAATAGGTACCACTTCGGTGGCGTTCCGTGCGCCTTGGTGTTTAGTCATGCCGGCCACATGACCACAGAAACGTCTTCGGACAGCGCTGGCTCTTCGGCTTTGAAATGGAGATGAGCATCGCAACCCTAGAGTTAGACTCGACTGGCTTTTGAGCAAGGGAACCTTTACCTTTACCAGTACAGCACAAAAGCTATAACGGCTACACCACTGCTTTATAAGAGGCTTCTCCAATTTGACAGCATACAGCTGTGAGAAGCACAACTGCTGTTTGGTTTTTTGGCAAGGGCATTTAGTTAATGCAACCAGTCAGCTGGATATTATCAGAATCTGTCTCTGCCCCCCCCCCCCCTAGTCATTACAAAACTGAATGCAAATGCATTCTGGCAGGCTTGCTTTATTACTTCCTGTGCTGTTGAGGAGTTTTATCTTTCTGGTCCAAAGTGTGTGCCTCTTCTTACAGGAGCTACTGTAAGCTCTGAGAAGCTTCAGACCAAAGCCCAAGCTGCATCTCCTTTCCACATCAATGTAACACCCCATTTCCAAACAGGCAAAGTTGTTATGTGAAACCACAGTTTGGGTTCCTCCTGCACAGCCCAGCACACTTCATATGGCTCTCCGGGGGCACAGGAAGAAACCTATCTGCAGTGTCTCATATACTACCAGGTCCAGTACAGCAGAGCTGCGGTGGCTCAAGTGGTTAAGACGCTGAACTGCAGGCTGTGGAAGGTCAGTAGTTCAGTAGTTCGAGACCCGAGTTGCCGCATGACGGAGTGAGGTCCCGTCTCTAGTTCCAGCTCCTGCCAATCTAGCATTTCGAAAGCAAGAAATTGCAAGTCGATAAATAGGTGCCGCTTAGGTGGGAAGGTAACAGCATTCTGTGCGCCTCGGCGTTTAGTCGTGCCGGCCACATGACCACGGAGACATCTTTGGACAGCGCTGGCTCTTTGGCTTGGAAAGGGAGATGAGCGCCGCCCCCTAGAGTCGGATTCGACTGGCTTTCGAGCAAGGGGTAAACCTTTGCCTTGACTGAAACATTCTATTGTTAACAGCCTCGTTCAGGTCTTGCAAACCGAGGGCCTTTGTGGCTTCCTTGACTGAGTCCATCCGTCTCCTGTTGGGTCTTCCTCTTTTCCCGCTGCCTTCCACTTGTCCTGGCATTACTGCCTTTTCCAGTGAGTCTTGTAGCATATGAGAAGCATGCACACCCTCAGTTCAGACGTCACGGCAAAACCAGTTCCTGACGCTTAACTACCGTCTAGTGCAAGGGTCGTCAACACCGTTCTCAGCCTGCAGGCACCTTTGGACTTCTGACACGGCACAGAGGGCACAGCCACTGGTCTCAAGAAATGTGAAAGAGATGGCAGGGGGTGTGGCGACTATTTTTGATTTTGCCACTGACCAGCTGTAAACCTCTAGGGCAAGTTACATGTCCTAATCTGGAAAGATCCCAAGTGTACACCGAACTATGCCCCAGCCACACTACAGCCCAGGGCAGGTCAGCTCTCAGGAAGTCGTTGGTTATCTACGGACACAATAAATCTTCCTTTTAAAAAAATATATATATACATGGGAGCAGCTTCCAAGACCTTTTTTCCCACCGAATCTGGGCAGCAAGGCTACGGTTCTGCACCCAGTTATGAAACATGCATCAGTCTGCTTCAGTCTTGTTTTACTCGGTGGCTTCCTGCACAGACAGAGTATATTGTGTAAAGGGACTATGCATCTCAGCCGTGAAACCAGGAAATGTCCAGTTAAAATTCTGACTGCCATCAACTTCCTAAACTGCCCACTAACCCCGAAGTCCCGCCAGGCCCCGTCTGCAATATGAAAGTTCAAATAGGGACCTAATAATTTAGTCATTTTTATCTCATTCTTGCTCTCTAAAGAGATCAGGGCAGCACACAGCCGTCTCTCTGCTTCCATGTTTACCCTCACAACTACCCTGTGAGGTGGGCTCCTTTTGTAGCAGGAACTCCTTTGCATATTAGGCCACACACCCCTAATGTAGCCAATCCTCCAAGAGCTTACAGAGCTCTTCTTACAGGAGCTACTGTAAGCTCTTGGAGGATTGGCTACATTAGGGTTGTCCGGCCAAGGTCACCCTGCGGGCTTTACAACACAGTGGGGATTTGACCCTGGCCCTCCCTGGCCTTCCCAGGTCCTAGCCCAAAGCACTAACTGCTCCGGTACACCCCCAGGAGAGCATTATGCTCTTCACAGAACAACCTGCCGGTGGTCCCCAGCCCGAGAGATATCCGGCTATCCTCAACCAGGGCCTTTTTGGCCCAGGCCCCAACCAGTGTTCCCTCTAAGCTGAGTTAGTGTGAGTTAGCTCACATTTTTTCAGCCTCTGGCTCACACAGTTTTGTCTTAGCTCACGAAGGGTGGCTCCAGGGCAAACTAATCTATGCAGCAGCCAAATCGCTCGCTCACAATTTCAATGCCAGTAGCTCACAAAGTAGAATTTTTGCTCACAAGACTCCACAGCTTAGAGGGAGCAATTGGCCCCATCCCGGTAGGACTCTCTGCCAAATAACATCAGGGGCCCAGCAGGATCTTATGCAATTCCACAGGGCCTGTAAGGCAGAGATGTTCCGCCAGGTGTCTGGTTGAGGACAGCGAGGGTTTACATTATGACTGGCACCCTACCTGGATCCCTACTCCTTGTGGGGTTCACTCCCTCCCCATGCTTACGAAGCATTCACAGACCAGATGTGGGAGGGAACGGCAAAATTTTTCACCACTTGCTTTTAATTAATAACATGCTGGATATGGTTGTATGTTTTTAAAATTTGTACATTGCCTTAAGCCCCGTAGCTAGGGAATTCTTTGGGAGGGGGCCTGTCAGCTAATTAAATGAAAGTACAGTGCAGGTGGTAAGTCTGGGGGCAGCCCAGGAGGGAGGGGGCCCAGAAGAAACACTAGGGGGCCGGGCCCCGTGGGCCCCATGTTAGCTACGGGCCGGAGCCCCACAATCGTGAGGATTGGGCGATTAATAAATAAGAAATAAGTACACCAAGCTGGCTCTTGAACACCACCGTTATAAAATGTACATGCTCATCTGAAGTGAGATATAAATGCTCTACCTTATGGAGAGTTTTATTTTGCTGCAAGGACATCTAATGGACACCTGGCTTCAGCGAGACCAAACATTCCCCTTGGTGCAAGGTTGAGAATGAGGAATTTGAATGCCGACCAACAGCAATTCCTGTTTGCTGTGACTGTCCAGGAGTTACACTGGGATTCCCCCGTCATACATTAACACGCAGTCCTTCTGGGACATGTCACAAGAAATTCTGAGCCGCAGGATCTCAGCAAGAGCCCATCAAGTACCGTCACAAGTAATAACTGGATAACACCCGTGTAGCCACAGCTGCTCTAAGATGCCACCCAAGAAGACTACCAGAGCGCTGGAAACACAGGAAGCCAACGCTATGGGCCTGGAAGAGTTCATTAAACAGATTCTAGAAAAGGAGGTCTCCAAAATTAGGGGGCTCCCTGCAGACACAAAGATGACCCACTCTTGGGTTCTTCATCTCCTATTCCCGGGAGATGGGAGAAAGCCAGAACTGGCTCTACTCTAAAGAATCACCATTGTAGGAAGATATACTGGCAACTGTAGGGCCTTCCATGAATTTTCAGAGGGTAGCCGTGTTGGTCTCGTCTCCAGTAGAACAGTTAGCTTCGAATCCAGTAGCACCTTAGAGCCCAACAAGATTTTTAGGGTTTTGAGAGTCAAAGCTTCCTTTCGTCAGATGCAAGCTGGAATGGAGTCCTCATATCCCAGTCAGAAGGTGGGAGGGGTGTTGCAGAGAAGGAACTCAGAATGCAAAAGTACGACGTTCATAGTAATTAGCTTGATTAGAGCAGAAGAAAAATGTCTAGGGCAGATAATTAGCAACTGTAGTGAGATAAGAATCCTATGTCCCTATTCAGTCCTGGGGGTCCACTGTTTCGAACATGCAAATGAACTCAAGTTCGGCAGTCTCACATTGTGATCTCCCCTTGAAGTGTCTCTGTTTGAGTTCTTCTTTCTTTTGACTGGGATATAAGGATTCAGAGATCCCTATTCCAGCTTGTATCCCACAAAAGGAGCTTTGACACTCGGAAAGGTTATACCCAAAAAATCTTGTTGGTCTCAGAGATGTTCCAGGACTCGAATGTAACGGGTAACTGTAGAGGAGTGGAAACGCTATGCATTGCTGTAGTAGGTAAGAGCAAGAATCCAGTAGCACCTTGAAGACTAACAAAATATGTGGCAGGTGATGAGCTTTCATGAGTCACTGCTCACTACTTCAGTGCTCTTGCTCTTTTCTAACACAGCTACCCATCTTGATCTATGCATTGTTGTGTTGTGCTTTTATATCTTTTTTCTTTATGATTTTAAATTTGTAAACCCCACTGAGTCCTGTAAATCCAGAGGAAGGCAGCATTAAAAATATGTATTTAAATTTGCCTCTATCAAAATTACTGAGAAACTGGGGTGCTAACTGCAGCTTTCCACTTTTATCCCTGTAAAGAAGAAGAAGAGAAGAGATTGGATTTATACTCCGCCCTTCACTACCCAAAGGAGTCTCAGAGCTGCTTACAAACTCCTTTCCCTTCCCCGCCCCACAACAGACACCCTGTGAGGTAGGTGGGGCTGAGAGAGCTCTGACAGAAACTGCTCTTTTTCAAGGACAACTCTTGTCAGAACTATGGCTTGCCCAAGGTCATCCAGCAGGTGCAAGTGGAGGAGTGGGGAATCAAACCCGGTTCTCCTAGATTAGAGTCCTCGCACTTAACCAGTACACCAAACTGGGTGACATCAATTTTCAGTTTTGCTTTTGTTTTCTTCTTTAATTGAGGGAAAGGGACCTGAATAACCGTGGGGGGAAGGCCAGAGCTTCTGCACTAGTGGTAACTGGCCTTTAATCCACTACTGCCCACCGACTATGCAGCATTAATATTAATGCCTACCACACACACACATCCACAAGCTTAAAAAACAGGACATCAAAAAGCACTCAAGACAAGGCAACTTTCTTTATGTAGGTATATATATGATATATAAGCATACAGTGAGCAGCTCTCAGGCGTACAGTTAATGAGATTCTTATGCCTGATGGCTATCAGCCAACTTGTTAATAGGTTTGCTTCCTATTTGCCACTTTAAGACTTAGAAATCTAAGATTTTATCCTCAGGGTGGGGTGAGCCATATAAGACAGCTTTGAAAGCGGGAGAAGCAGCTGCTTAAAATCCTGAATTTCCACCCCAAAACAAAATTCTGAATACCTTCTAAATATATAGATCACTCACCACCACCCCAGGGGGGGTGTAATCCCAGTTAAGAATCACTGCTTTGATCATAGCCCTGCTTTGCTCACAGGAGTCTACGGTTACTATCCAATGTACACTTCCCTGGGAGTAAGCCCTACTGAATAACATGAAACTTACTTCTCAGTAGACGTGCTTAGGATTGCTCCCTACGTTTCCCATCAGCTGAAACAGCAGCCAAAAATCTTGTTTAAACCAGTTCTTAAACACCTTAATATGCCTTTCGGCCTCCCAAATACTATCCAAGGAAATTGCGTATCGATTTCACCACACATTATCTTTGTTCAACGATTCCCCCAAGAAAGGTCTTTCGTTCAGTAGCCATTACAGAAATACATTGTCCGTCATTCCGAACCTCTCAAAAGCTGTTCCAAGAACTCTCCAAGTTCATCTCAGCGATATGGTAAATTGAGTCTTATTTCGGACACTAAAAACAGGATCCTGGCAATCAGACGGGACAGAAGAGCTCTCACACACGGCAGTCTTTGGCATATAGAGTGGACTGGGATTGATGGATCCTCTAACCAACCTGGGCGGAGGCGGGACCGTAAGGATGGTGACCTCCAAGCAAACTTGGCCATTTAGTAAGTCATTAGTTATCCAAGTGCACACAACCTTTACAGATGCCGGTATGTGCTTTCATTAGCTATATACATTAATTATTTGTTATTGTTGAGTGGTTTTTTAAAAAAAAGAAGCTGTACAGTACATATAAAGGCAAGGCCAGCCCAAACTGGTTTACAAGCTTAATGAGAAAAGTTACAATCCATTCTAGATGGCAGTGGAGTGCTTAGGAGTCAGACAGGCCAGCTCCCGGGGAACAGTAATCTTGCTGAAATGGAGAGAAGTTCAAAAAGGACAGGGGAGAAAAAGAAAAACCCAGAACTGCAACCAAAGCAAATGAGATGCAAATGGTGCTGAAGAGCCACTTCCCTACGGCAGCTGGAGCAGTTGCGCTGAAGTTCAGAAACATCTGTACTTTTAACTTTGGCAGACATTAAATATTAGAAGGCCAGGCCATGGAGCAGGGAATCACGGCTTTAACGCAACTGAGGCTGCTGGCATAAACACACACAGCACTATGTAATGATTTCTGCATGCTCAACAAAATCTACTCTCTGCATGCTGACGGCGATTACCTACATTATTACATGTTCTGTACAGCCACCCCACAGGGTAGGGCAGTACTATTATCCCATGTTAAAAATTATGGGGAGGACCCTGAAGAGCTATTATTTTATTTAGTGCAGGTTCATCTCGCCCTTCCTCCAAGGAACTCAAGGGCAGCACACAGGGTTCTCCCCTCCTCCATTTCATCCCCCCCTACAACGCCCTGAGGGAGTTTAGGCTGACAGAAAGTGACTGGCCCAAGATCATCCAGTCAGTTTCAGGGCAAGAGGGGGATTTGAACCCAACACTTCCCAGTGTTTGTGCAATGTTCTAACCACTCTGGCTTTCCTAGAAAATAAAGTACAATATGTTCAAGGCTAGTGATTTCAAGGCTGAGGTGAGTTTTGAACTGAGCTCATGGTCTGGGCCACAACAACACCGTTTGCAAGTGCTCTTTTGTTATTATAATTACGTTCATATTCCGCTCTCCTTCCAAGGAGTTCAGGGCAGCCTGCACAGTTCCTCATTTTATTCTCACAACAACCCTATGAGGTAGGATCAGGCTGAGAACGACATCCCCGAGGTCAACATAAGCTCCACAGTGGATCAAGGATTTGAACCCACATCCATCCAGCCCCAAGGGGAACATTAACACACAGGGGCAAACTCCATGCATTTCAGCATGGCAATGCCTCACACATACAAAACAACACAGGCTATCAAAAGAGGAATCAGACCATTAAAAGTATGTGAGTGGATGAACCAGAGGCATAATTACACCCTGGCTTTATAAAGAAATAAACACGGTAGTTGTAACATATGGGTTTTTAAACTGGCCTCTCTTTGTACCATTCCCCCCCACACACACACACACACACAAACACAACTTTTCTGTTGCCTGCAGCTTTGAGTGCAAACACATCTCCCTAATGGTTGAACCCTTCCTCGCAGCTGACGAAGTGAACTGACAACAGCCTAGGCTGGAATCACTCGCGCTGGTCTCCTGTTTCATTGACTGCCACAGACGACCAGGGCTCCCCATCTGGGAAACACACGCTCGCACTTATTCTTTCCATCGAGGGGGGGGGGGGGGAGGCGAAAAGGCCCCCAGAGCGCGCATAAAGGGAAACTGTCCCTCGCCAGCCAACGTTTATGTAAGAAAGCCAAGCCGAAGCCACAGGCGTCTCGCGTTACAAAAAGGCAAGGCGCGAAGAAGGCGAATGAATAAGCCGCCGCCGCCGCCACTGCCGCCGGAGCGCTTCGCTTACCCCACCGCCGTCTCCGTCCATCTTCCATCTCCCGGCCCTCCGCCGCCGCCGCCTCCTCCTCCCCCTCCCGGGGTGCCGTTAGCTCCCACAATAGCCCCAGCAGGAGCCCGGGCTGCCCGCGACCGCGCGCCGGGGATGCCTCCGGCTGCGCCCCGCTCGGCGCTCCTTCTCCCACCTTGCCTTGCCGCCGCTGAGGAGGAGGATCCCTTTGTTAGGGGCAGCAGCAGCCGCCCGAGCCTGGCCGAGCCCCGGAGGAGCCGCCGAGGGTGGGGAGCGAGCCGGGACTGGGAAGCGCCGGCATGGGGACCTCGCCGCCGCCGCCGAGCTGGCTCACGCGGG
>NW_015160959.1:87888-95525 GCF_001447785.1 Gekko japonicus
GTTCCCTCTGGTGGGAAAAAGTTACTTTTCCCTTACCATAGAGAACAATGGAGGGGATAGGGGCAACCTGTTTGGGGGCCCGTAGAATTGGACCCCCTGGTTCAATGATCCTGAAACATGGCAGGTATCTTGGACACAAACCCCTTCCCCTCCAGCCCCCAGAATATACCCTATGTTTTTGCCATTGACTTCAATGGCCCATAGGATATAATGGGGCCGAACTGGGAAGCCGGTTCAAATAAGAGAATCTGATTCGGCCCGCAACAGCCTGAAAGGGGCCCGAATGGTTCGGCCCGCAACAGCCTGAAAGGGGCACATCCCTCCAGCAGCCGGCTTGCTCGGGCTCTCTGCAGCCGCAGGGATCCTGAGTAACCCTTAATCCTCCTTGACTGACCATTCTGGCTTAGTGTATGCCAGCTTTTGAGACTGGGTCCCATTACAGCCATGCTTGAATAAGAATTATTCGAAACGCGGCAACAGGCATCCGGATTACGCGTCGGCTTTTTATGGCTCAGAAAATTTGATGAATTGCACTCCAATTTGGACTTTGATATTGCTTCTATGCTGGAGTAGACACATGGAAAGACTGTGACTTGTTTCTATTATGATTTATTATTGCACTTTGGCCTATTGATTTATATCATACTTGTTATGTTTATTTGATTTATATTATACTTGCTGTTATGCTTATTTGATCATTATATACTTGCTTACTTGCTTGTGCGTTATTATTTTTTCCCAGTGGTGTTCTTTTTTGTTTCCTGATCACCACTTTGGGGCCAGGAAGCAATTTTTCTCCAGGCCAGTTTGGCCACCAGTGATCCTGGAGGGGTTTTTTTATATCATATTCTGGGCGTGGAACAGGGGTCACTGGGGTGTGTGTGAGGTAATGGTGAATTTCCTACACTGTGCAGGGGGTTGGACCAGATGACCCTGGAGGTCCCTTCCCACTCTATGAGTCTATGATTCTATAATTCACCCAGGCTGGCTGTGGGCACGCCAGCACCTCTGTCAGGCAGAAGCCCCTGAGATCCTCCCCCTCCCCTTTTCCTTCGCCCGACTTGGAGGCAAAGGGAAGGGAGAGGGGGGAAAGAATGGATCCCAGGTGCTTCTGCCTGTCAGAGGGGCTGGTGCACACTTCCGGTGATGTCAGGGGGTGTGGCATATGCTAATAAGTTATGCTAATGAGCTCCTGCAGCTCTTTTTCTATTAAATGACCCCTGGAAAAGAGCGAGAGTCCAGGAGCACCTTAAAGACTAACATTTGCGGTAGGGTGTGAGCTTCCCTGAGTCCCTGCTCACTGCTTCAGAACTTTCCTTCAGTTCCTTCAGAACTTTTATAATCCAGAAGGTCATTTGAAAAGTTTCTTCCGCAACCAAACACGATCCAAAACCCGTGATGATCTCATCAGACTGAGTGGCGTTTTAGCCCAATAAATGTGCATCGGAAGCAAGGCCAGCTATACCATTAGGCCAGCTATACCGTTAGGCCAGCTATACCGTTAAGCAAGATGAAGTGGACCAGCTTCCTATTCAGAGGAGTCCCATGAAAGAGCACCACATGGTATATCATTATGTCCCACCACCCTCAAGGGAAGCACCATCTGGACTCTCTGGGCGTCAAAATGTCCGGGGCTTTGTTCGGAGAAATGACAGCTTATTACTCTGTTGGGGTAGGTTTTCCCTTCTCCCTTCCCCCCTTCCAAACAAGTTTGGCGCCTTCTTGTTTTTTGTTTCGTTTTAAAGAACAGCTTTACAGCGCTCACTTGGGTGCCGCATGTCAGGGTCTTGCTGTGCACTACATAACAGAGTCTCATAAATTTGTTGACACAGCAGTGAGTCACTCGCACAGAGAGCCAGGAATTAATTGATGCCACATGCGTGCAAGTTGCACAGAGTGTTATTGGGGGTGGGGGTGGGGTTGCCCTCTGTAAACAGAGGGTTCTTTTCCTCCCGTCATGTTATACATAGGATGGGAGACGGTCTCCAAAGCAAATGAATGAACACATTATGAGCAACTCCAAAGAGCTGAGCTGGAAAAGGGGGAGGTCACTTAGCAAGCAAAATTAGGCTGCTGACACATGGGACTAGTGTTGCCAGCTCTAAATACCTGGAGATTTGGGGGGGGGGCTGGGGAGGATGGAGCTTGGGGAGTGAAGGGACCTCAGCAGAGTATAATGCCATAGAGTACACCCTCCAAGGAGCTGCGGTGGCTCAAGTGGTTAAGACGCTGAACTGCAGGCTGTGGAAGGTCAGTAGTTCAGCAGTTTGAGACCCGAGTGCGCCGCATGACGGAGTGAGCTCCCATCTCTAGTTCCAGCTCCTGCCAACCTAGCAGTTCGAAAGCAAGAAATTGCAAGTAGATAAATAGGTACCACTTCGGTGGGAAGGTAACAGCATTCCGTGCGCCTTGGTGTTAGTCATGCCGGCCACATGACCACGGAAACCCTAGAGTCGGACTCGACTGGCTTTCGAGCAAAGGAACCTTTACCTTTTACCTTTACACCCTCCAAAGTAGCCATTTTCTCCAGGGGAACTAATCCCTGCTGTCTGGAGATCCACGGTAATAGCAGGAGATCTCCAGGTGATACCTGGAGGTTGGTAACCCTGCATGGGACCTGGAGTTCTCCTGGAATTCCAACTGATCACCAGGCTACAGAGACTGGTTCCCCTGAAGGAAACAGTGGCTTCAGGGGGTGGACAGTCTAGCATCAAACCCCTGCTGAGCTCCTACCTTAGGCACTGCTCCCCAGATCTCCAGGAATTTCCCAAGACAAAGTTGGCAACTGTGATGACCCCTTATCTGGGGAAGTCTGGTTTCCCTTTAAAGTGTTCTTTATGTTTTGTTTTACTGTGTATATCCGGCTGCCACCAGGAAATTTAAGGCTTTCCAAACCTATATACTATACTATTTCTATCACTGGGTAGGTAGGTCGGTTTTAAGGCTTTCGAGGTACTATTCTGGTCCTGGGAAGTATTTCTTTCAGAACTGATATCTTAAATAAAAGTAGATTTATTTATATAATTCGTAAATAATATGGTAGTACACTGTAACTAGGAATGGGTAAATACTAAACAATTGCTTTGATATTTCACACAGTTTTCTCTCTCACTGTCAGGGATCTTGGCATGTAACTTTGTAACTCATTACTCAGGGTCATATACATTTCCTATTTCACTCCAGTCTGTCACTCAGACTTTCATTTAACTTTTGTTTCCTTATACATTCAACTTTTCTTCATACACAGAACTTTACTCTTGTATCACACACAAGACTGTCTCTCTCCCTCAGACCTCAGAACGAACTAACTTATAAACTGTCTTTATCAACTGTCCCTTCTCTAACTGTCACTCCTGAAGAACATACCCATTCATCCACTCAGAAACACTTTCTAAAACCCCTCCCCCCTCTGTCAATCACCAATCACACCACACTTGTCTCTTCAAGCACTCTAGTCCATCACACAGCCATAAAACCAAACTTTTAAAGACACACACACACATATAAAACAAGGAATCATTACAGCAACCCTGCTGACAGTTCAGTCTCAAGGCCTGAGTGCTGGTGCCACTCGTTGGTATCGTGTATTTGCTCGGCAAAGGGGGAAAGAAGCACACACAAAAAGACCACCTCCAAGGCGTGAGGACTGTAGCAATTGTACTGGAATCCATTGCAACCCTGTTGCGACTCACCAATCATGGAGCAGGAGGCGAGCTGTGGTTTCACGCCTGAGGTGGAAGCGGCCAACCAACACACACCGGAGTTGGCGACCTCCCTGATCAGATCTGATTTGGGAAGGGGCTGGGGCTCAATGGTAGAGCATCTGCCTGGCATGCAGAAGGTCCCAGGTTCTATCCCCAACATAGCCAGCAGGCAGTAGGTGATGAGAAAGACCTCTGGCCTGAGGCACTGGAGGGCTGCTGCCAGTCTGGGTGCACAATACTGACTTCGATGGACCAAGGGTCTGAGTCAGTATGAAACAGCTTCATGTGTTCATGCATATTTTCCAGCTGTAAACTTTTATTTATTGAGTCGATGTTAAACATTTATATCACTCAGGCAAATTCCTTACATAGGCTTGTTCATCTCAGCCTACCACCAGCCACACACACAACACAAGGATGTTACAAAGTGTGGTGTAGCAGTACTAGCCAGTGTTCCCTCTAAACTGAGTTTTTTGTTGTTGTTCAGTCGCACAGTCGAGTCTGACTCTTTGCAACCCCATGGACCAGATCACGCCAGGCCTTCTGGTCTTCTGCCGTCCTCTGAAGTTGGCTCAATTTCATGTTCATTGCATCTATGGCACTGTTTAACCATCTCATCCTTTGCCATCCCCGTCTTCTTTGACCTTCAATCTTTCCCAGCATCAGGGTCTTCTCCAGGGAGTGCTCCCTTCTCATTTGGTGGCCAAAGTATTTGAGCTTCAGTTTCATTATCTGGCCT
Source organism: Gekko japonicus (assembly GCF_001447785.1). NCBI lineage: Eukaryota > Metazoa > Chordata > Lepidosauria > Squamata > Gekkonidae > Gekko > Gekko japonicus. The sequence continues at coordinate 92,332 of NW_015160959.1, forward strand.
TCCAGAAAACAGTCAGGGTTGATTACTTTTAGGATTGACTGATGTGATCTTCTTGCAGTCCAAGGGACTCTCAAGAGTCTTCTCCAGCACCATAGTTCAAAAGAATCTATTCTTCGGCGCTCGGCCTTCCTTATAGTCCAACTCTCGCAGCCATACATGACTACTGGGAATACCATTGCTTTGACCATGCGGACTTTTGTTGGCAGGGTGATGTCTCTACTTTTTATCATGCTGTCTCACACATTTTTGTCTCAGCTCAGGAAGGATGGCTCCAGAGCAAACTAAGTTATGCAAACTAATTTTTCTCACAATACAAGAACTCGTGGGCACTCCATGAAATTGCATGAAATTGCTGAGCGGTCAGGTTAGAACAAATAAAAGGAAGTACCTCTTCACCCAAAGAGTGATTAACACATGGAATTCACGGCCACAGGAGGTGGCGGCAGCTACCAGCATGGACAGCTTCAAGAGGGAACTGGATAAACATATGGAGCAGAGGTCCATCAGTGGCTATTAGAGAGAAGAAGAAGAGATTGGATTTATACCCCACCCTTCACTACCCAAAGGTGTCTCAGAGCGGCTTACAAACTCCTTTCCCTTCCCCTCCCCACAACAGACACCCTGTGAGGTGGGTGGGGCTGAGAGAACTCTGACACAAACTGCTCTTTTTCAAGGACAGCTGTGCCAGAGCTTGCGACTGACCCAAGGTCACATCAGCAGGTGCAAGTGGAGGAGTGGGGAATCAAACCCGGTTCTCCCAGATTAGAGTCTACACACTTAACCACTACACCAAACTAGCCATAAGTTCAAAGAAGACGGGGACGGCAAAGGAGAGGGGGTGTCCCACAAGCATCAGCCCTCTCTCATGTAAGGGAGTTGTAGACCCAAGGGCAACAACCAGAGTGCCCGGAAATGCACCTTTACAGAAGGCATTTCTTTTAACCTTTTCATGGCTTACTGGGGAAAAGGAACCATGAGGTATGCAGGAGGCATGGGTTCAAATGCCACGAAGGAGTGGGGTGCTGGCAAGCATGCAGAGCTCCCCTGTTCACCAGCAGCCGTCCAATCGGCCTCCGCTGCGCTCCACTAGTCACGGGCCATGACGTTGTTTTGACTAGGAATCTTTGCCTTTAGACTCAGTTATCATTATCGTATTTTGGAATCCACTTGCTGACTGACTGTGCAGCTTTGTTTCGCACAGAATCTTTGCTGTTAGAGTCAAATGTTATTACTCAAATTTTATCATATTCTCTTATCAGCTTGCTGATTGCCTTAATACTTCTATCGTACTAGCAATCGGCCTCGCATCCCAGTGGGACTATAAATGGAAACAAAATAAAATAAAAGGCTTTGCTGTATCAACCACAGTCACTTGGGGCAGTCCATTCATGCTGCCCTACACCCAAACTGTTGAGTGGCAAACCCCACTGCACATTCATTATCCTTCTGCTGCATTCAGAGGGTTTGTTACAATCAACTCTCCCCCAGCATGCGTGGCTCATGAGACCCCATCAGTGATCACGGAGGGAATGGTGATGTTCCCTCTAAGCTGTGGGGTCTTGTGAGCAAAAATTCTACTTTGTGAGCGACCGGCATGAAAGTTGTGAGCGAGCGATTTGGCTGCTGCATAAATCAGTTCTCTCTGGAGCCATCCTTCCTGAGCTCAGACAAAAAAGTGTGAGCTGGAAGCTAAAAAACTATGAGCCAGCTCACACTAACTCAGCTTAGAGGGAACACTGTTGACCCTTAAGAGCTTTCCCCTCCCCTTTTGTAGGATCACAACTGTGCAGACAGTAGAGGACCCCTCCACACACACACACCATGTGAGTCCTACGCTGAAGCTAGCTGAGGTCACTCAGGAGCAGGGGGTGGGAAGCAGGGACCGGAGATGGGATGCAGAGACGGGGGTGGGAAGCAGGGACAGGGGGCTGGAAGCAGGGACAGGGGGTGGGAACTGATCCCTATCTAACCCCATTCAAACCAAGATAGAAGCCTCATTCAAATGTCTTCTAACTGTATGTACTGGAAGCAGGCGCTGTTATGCACAGTCTCCATTTTGTATGAAACAGGCCCGTTTCAGATGACACTGTCACCACACGTATCAGGAGGTTCACAGGTGGTGCATGCTCCCCCCATATATGTAGTAAACCCCCCAGCTGTAACTTATGTAAAGGTCTAGAGTTGTAAAACAATCCACACATCTATTGAAGACTACCAGGCACTGAGTTGGGAAAGCAAAGCAGATGATATGAGGCTGTCAACTTCATTGTTCCAGCAAGGCTCCTCTGCCTTTGCAAGCTATGCTGTAAGATCACAAGTAGAACTTTCCCTATCATTGCATGGCCATGAGCGGGACAACTGTGCCAGTCAAGCAGCTGTTGGTTAAGCAGCTTTGCAGTGGTTCTGGGGGAGAACAAGAGAGGTGGCAACCCCTCGCCAGAGCAGCTAGATGCACATTGGTCACTCTGTGGGCGCCACAGGTGGATGCTGCTGCATACCTGATGGAGGGCTGCCCGCAAAGGCTCAAAAGAGAGACAGACAGGAAGGCATCATGATCTGCAGCACACAGCATGTTGGAGGTTGTGAGTGCCAGGTAGACTGTTTTAAATATGTAATTTGTAAGGTGATAGGTTGTTGGCACGAATAAGTCAATTGTTGAGTCAATTGAGTGGTATAGCAGATTGTGGGATTATTTGTGTTACAGGGGGAGAGAAGTGGGCTATAGCAATAGCATTAGGAGATCGACGGGCTAGTTGCTGTCGGTGGTCAGGTGCTCTGGCGTAGACTGGCCGTTGCAACAATGCTAGTACAGCAGATTCCGGTGCTCTTTGGGAGGGGAAAGAATAGCGGTGGGCCCAGGCGGAACAATAAAGGAAGGAAGCTGAGAAACAAGAGGGCTCGGTGTCCTTCCAGCCTGCGTCCCATCCCAAAGGAGGTCGGCAGTGGGGCTAGGATTAGTAATCCCCATCCGTCATTGGTGTTGTGCAATGCCAGGTCTATTAACAACAAGACAGCAGTCCTTCGGGACTTTGTCGTAGAACATCAAGTGGACCTGGCGTGCATGACCGAGACCTGGGTGCGGGAGAGGGAGACCGTAGCGCTCTCCCAGCTTGCCCCACCGGGTTTCTCGGTCCTACACCAATCACAGACTAGGGGACAGGGGGAGGAGTGGCGATGTTCGTACGGGGGGCTTA
>NW_015160960.1:0-12820 GCF_001447785.1 Gekko japonicus
GTTGGGTGTAGCCTATTATGCTAATGCGTGGTAGGAATTCTTGGTTGAAACCTAGGTCCTCTGATGAATGAGGGCCAATTTGGTTCAGGGGCCATGATGAATAGGGAGAGAGGGCTTAAGCCTTCCCTCCCACGGCCATTTTCCCAAGTTGAAACTTCCATAGGGAGCTGCTGTTTGCTCCAGTGGGGAAATGTTAAGTCCGCACTTAACAAATTAGTCAGAGAGTGATTTCAGCAAAAACTCAGGTTTATTCAGCTCGACGATCAACTTCTCTAACACGGTACAACTCCTCGTAGCCCGAACAGCTTTCCCATTGCAGCTGCTCGGTATTTAAACATTCCGGGCTAATGTAGCCACACCTACTATACAAGTACCAACCTATCAGGTTGTTCGCATAATAGCCCAATCACAAACGTTCCCACCACAGACAGTTCAAATGTGATTGGACACAATACTTTCGGCGCGAATCCTAGCCGACGTCTGAAGCTTAGCATAGCTTCTCTATGGGATGATTCACACTTCATCCACATGCATTCAGGGCAGCATCTGAATACATTACAGGAAACTTATGTGTAGCCTACCAGCAGCACCCATAGATTTCTGAAATGGGGCAAATAGCAGTTCCCAATCGGAACCAGCCCTGTTGCGCCTGAGAAATTTAAACTAGGGAAATCTTCACACCCATCTGCTTGACGGGATCTGAGGCAGACTTGGGGATGGACCTTCGAACCGTGTGTCATCAGCCATATAGGCCAGCTGCCCTCTCTTAACTGAACTGAACTCTCAGGAGTGTTACAAGATTCATTGACATGAAAATCATATATGTTGTTCTAGGATACCACGTATGGCGGGGGGGGGGGAGTGACAGATGATAGATAGATAGATAGATAGATAGATAGATAGATAGATAGATTGGGGGGGGGAGTGACAGATGATAGATAGATAGATAGGGTTGCCCAGGGGTCATTTCATAGAAAAAGAGGTGCAGGAGCTCATTAGCATAACTTATTAGCATAACTCATCTGCATATGCCATACACCCTCTCATCACTGAAAGTGTGTCAGAAGGCAACACCCACCGCTCAGGCGCTACTGGACTGTTTTGGATTGCTAGCTATTGGGGGGAGGGACGCGCAGATCTGCCCACGCAGAGGAGGGAGAGCTTGTACCTGAATAAACCTTGGCCTTAAAGGTGCCACTGGACTGTTTTGGATTGCTATCTGGGGAGGGGCTCTGCAGCTTACCTGGCTGCTTCTTGCTCCGACTGAGGGCTGCTGGGAGCAGGGGGCAGGGCTTGTTGCATGTGCCCGCCCCCTGGGCTCTTTAATGCTGGAGCTCCGCTCCTGTGCGCTCCTGCAGGAAATGACTCCTGGGGTTGCCAGGTCCCCTCATCGCTCAGGTAGGGGGACTTGAAGGGTGTTCTGGGGGGGGCGTGGCATATGGGTCTTTCTGTGAATGGCACGTGGGGCTGGGAAAATTTTGTAACAATGGCTGGTTTCCTGGACTGGTCGATAGGTGTGGTCAGAATGTCTGGGTCTCTGTGAGAGGGACCAAGTGGTAGGTTGTTGCTCACTTTAATGAGCCCAATTCCTTGCCCCTCCGACCATTTAGTGAGGCTCTTGGTAGTGATAAAAACAAGGAGAATGAGAGACAGATCTAATCAACTTCTCTTTCCTCAGGTTTGGCCCCTTCTGGAGCTCACCATGCAGAATTTGGTTTGGCTGCTCTTCCTTACAGGTAATGATTTGTGCCAGTGCTGTGGAATGTGTCTCTCTTTGGTCTGTGAGAAGAGTAGGAAAGAAAGATACAAGACAGTAGTGTACGTCTCATGGGGCAACAAGCTGAAATTTTCCCTGGCAGGATGTAAAAGGAGTTATGCTCAAGCAAATGTATACTCCCTCAGGCTATACATGCCAGTGATCTGGGAAGGGTCTGGAATCAAAATCTAAACTTTTAAGTCCTTGTTCTGTTCTGGGTCTCTTGAGACTGCCTTAGTGAGCCTCAGATAGGGAGGGGAGGGGATTGGCTAGCAACTGTATCCTCCTCATTCTTGTTATTGAGAGGAGCCTTTCCCCATTTTATCCCCCATGGACTCTCCCACTCCAATTGCGATTTGCCCATTATTTACATAAGCTGAGCAGAGCTAATGAGGCCCCTCAAACCTACTGAGATATGCTGGGCTTTTGCTTGACCTGTTTGTTGCTATGACCATGACAGCACTGTAGGGTTGGGATGAGGTGGTTGCTCAGTTCCTTCTGAATTCCGAAAATATTTTAATTCTGGGAGAAGTTCAGGATTCACCTGGAGGGTTGGTTGCCTTAGCCCAACTCTAAATAGCCTGGAGAAGGGAACACGAATCCCCCCCCCCAAAAAAAACTTAAGGTATCTAGGTTTTTTGTATGGCCAGTCTGTGTTGCTGTTTCCATGACAACTGCTCCACTACAGGGCTGGGATGATAGTGTTGACCTGATGGCACCTTCCTTGTCTTAGCCAGGCATGTCTTGTTATTATGCACCTGAGGTCACGGTTCCAGACAAGATGGTATGTGGTTGGAACTTCCTTGGCCAACTGCACAGCCCCACCTACAGGCCAATGGGAATAACAGAAGAAGTAACTGTGAGAGATTAAATTAAAAAGAAAAGATGCTATGAAGGGTATCCCGGGGGGCTAGCCACCGCCCCACACTGGATTCATTCTCCTGGTGACCATTTTAATTTCCCACCTCCCCCACTTCTCTGGGGGGTCTCAGCAGAAAATCAAACATATAAAAATATAAGATGAGGTTGAGGGGACAGGACCCAAGAGTGACATTAAAAACAAAACAAAAAAACCTCTTAAACTTAGAACACTCACTGAGGTAAAGTGTGAAAGGGCAAAAAGATTTCTTTAAAAAAGTGAACAAGAAGCATGTTCATTTTGAAAAACAAACAAACACCCAACTTGAAACGAATGTTAACGCTCTTATGAAACAAAGTCTCAAGACCTAACTCTTAACCCCATCTTTCCTTACATCTCCTTTTGGACTTCTAACTCCCCCAGGACAGCTCCTGTTGGATTCAGAGCATTGCTTTCATTGGCTGCCTTGTTTTCTGGGGCACCTTTCTTAGCTCTGCCTGTCACAGATGGATACAAGCTAGTGTCCAAAGAAGCACTCCAAGAAAGATTCAAGTCTTGTATAAGCTGAAATGACTTACTTACTAAATGACTTAGACCGACTTCCCACAAGCAGCTGTGCTGCCGTCGCTCTTCAATTCCCCCCCTCCCGGTCGTATTGGTAAATTTCACACTATTTGCTGGACGGCTGCATTTTGACCTGCATCTCCCCCCGATTTCCCCTGCGTCTTTTGGATTCTGTTTTTTGAAGATTGAGTAAAAAAGTTAAGCTCAGAAAAATTTCATCAGATCCAAGAACAGATTAAAAAACAGGAAGAAAAGTTGAAACAAGATCCCTCAACTGAACAGATAAAAGTCAAATTAAAACTTTACATCATCAAATGGATTGCAATAAATAAATAAATAAAGTATGCCAAACAAAATTATTTTGAAAATGCAAAGAAACCAACCAGATGGCTAGCCTATAAATTATGTAAAGAAAAGGAGAAAAGACATATAAGGATACTTAGAGATGATAGGAAAAAAGAAAACAAACAAACCCAAATGTTTGAAAAAAATTGTTGAACTATTTTATGGAAAGCTCTACCAGAGAAGAGAACCAACACAAGATCAAATTTAAAAATATATGGAAAATCACAAAAGTAAAATATTCAAAGAAGAGCAAAGGAAAATTTTGAATGAGCCAATATATTTTGTTGAAGTGACAGAAGCACTGAAAAAACAAAAAAGGCAACCCCCACCCCCAGGTCTTGATGGACTTCCTGTGAAATGTTATCTATTTGAAGATGAATTGATATTGCCATTAAAAACAGTTATCCAAAATATAATAATTGAAGGGAAAACTCCAAAGTCTTGGAATGAAGCTTTGATAACACTAATACATAAACAAAATTCAGATGAGAAAGAAGTTAAGAACTATAGGCCAATTTCTTTATTAAATGTGGATTACAAAATTTATGCCTCCATTTTGACTGCAAGAATGAAATGAGTCCTATCTCAAACAATTCATAGAGACCAAGCAGGTTTTCTTCCTAAAAGACAACTCAGAAATAATGTAAGAATGAAATTAAATGTAATAGAATATTTTGAAGCATACCCGGAAAAATAAATGGCTCTAATTTTTTTTAGATGCAGAAAAAGCCTTCAATAATGTCAGGTGGAATTTTATGCTGGAGTTACTTTTAGAAGCTGAGTCTGGCAACAATGTTCATACAATGATCAGAGCAATCTACACTAAACAACACAAGGTTTTAATTAATGGTGGTGACCCATCACAAAATAATGATATACAAAAGGGAACTAGACAAGGTTGCCCACTTTCTCCATTGTAGTTTATTTTTGTTCTTGAGGTTTTAAATAACACAATCAGAGTGGATGTACAAATTAAAGGACTCCAAATAAGAGGAGAAGAATATAAACTCCAAGCCTTTGCTGACAATTTAGTATTCATACTAGAGAAGCCACTGAATTCTATCAAACAACTTGTAGACTCTTTGCAAGAGTATGGCATGGTGGCAGGGCTTAAAATGAACTCTAACAAAACAAAAATGCTTATTAAAACTATGACCAAAGCCCAAGCCCACCACCTGCAAGAACTAGCATGCCTGGAGATTCAAAAGAGAGTGAAATACTTAGAAATAAATATATCAAGTAGATACAGCTCTTTGGTTGAAAATAACTATATGGAACTCATAAAAGGAATAAAAAAAGATTTGGAAAAGTGGAAAAATCTTCAAATATCCATTATGGGAAGAATCGCTAGTATTAAAATGAGTATATTGCCAAGATTGATTTTTTTTTTATTTCAAACAATCCCTATCCTTCAAAATCAGAGATATTTTAAAGAACTTGACAAATTGTCGATACAATTTATTTGGCTGAATAAGAAACCTAGAATTAAACTTAAAGGACTACAAGATGCTAAAGAGAGAGCCGGATTTGCTCTACCAGGTTGGCTCTTATATTACAGAGCAGCAGCCTTGACATGGCTGAAATACTGGATTACTTTGGAAGATACAAGATGATTGAAATTAGAAGGTCACAATCCTTTGCTAGGTTGGCACGTCTTTGTATGGTATGAGAAGGCAAATACAAATATTTTAAACAACACCTTATTAGGTCTTCCCTATTGAAGGTTTGAGAAGAAATTAAAATCAACCTTTACGCCAAGATACCAAAATGGGTGGCCGCATTGGAAGCCTTCACAAACCCTAATTTATTCCAGGAGGATTCACTGCTAAAATATGAAGATATACTGGATAATAAAAATGAATTAAAGACAATAGAAAATCTTACATGGTGGGAAAAAGCACAAGTTGAATCAAAATATACCAAAGACAAATCAACAGGCTTTTATGACAAAATAACAGAATTCAATAAGATATTGATGTACTCTGATCAGAAATTGATTAAGAAATTCTATGCACTATTGTTAGAAATTAAGACCCAAGATGAAGTAGTCAAAAATGTTATGATAAGGTGGGCACAAAACTTGGGCCATAATATTGACCAGTGGTCAAAGGTGTGGGGAAAAAATGTAAAGATTACTAAAGAAATTTCATATAAGGAAAATATCTATAAAATGTTTTACTGATGGTATATCACCACAGAGCAAGTGGCAAAGGTTTTATTCTAATCTTTCAAATGTATGGTGGAAATATCAAAATGATGCTGGGACCTTTTACCATATGTGGTGGTTATGTGATAAAGCAAAAAAAACTATTGGTGTTGGATTAATGAAATATTACAAAAAATGTTTAAAATAATGTACCCTTTGTACCAGAAATATTTTTATTGAATATTTTACCAGAAAATTGTAAAAAAAATGACTTTTATTTTATTTTACATGTAATAACATCAGCAAGAATATTATATGCCAAACACTGGGGAAATAAAGAAACACCTTTGAGAGAAGAAATTTAAAGCAAATTGTTGGAAACTGCTGAAATGGATAAGTTAACATTAATTCTGAATGGACAACCAGAGACAATTTTTTTAAAATACTTGGTCAAGATTTTACAAATGGCTTGAAGGATACAACAAATAAAATTTACAGACTTATAAATAGTTACAAGGACATATAAACTATAACATTTACATATTTGCAAGAGATATATACAACGATATTAGGTGTAATGGATAAAATTACAATTAAATTAGGTATGACTTTTGTTAAAAAGAAATTTAAGAATACTTAGATATCCTCATTTTATGTTTTGCTTGTCTGTTATGTTAAAAAAATTGGGTTGGTTTTTTTTAAATAGAGAAGATGCAGAGGAAATCAGGGGAAGATGCAGGTCAAAATGCGGCTGCACAGCAAATAGTGTGAAATTGACCAATACAACCGGGGGAAACTGAAGAGCGGCGGAACAGCTGCTTGAGGGGAATAGGTCCCACTTACTATTTCAGAGCCACTGACAACTTCAACTCAAACCAAAGCAAAAACTGTTTGGGAAACTCCTCCAGCTTGGAAAACCTCTCATGGCGCATCTTTACTTTACTGTAATGATACTGCTCTTACAGCCAATTCGGCTCTGAACAGTGTCACACTATGACTAAAAAAAAGAAGGGGATTTATTTAATACATGTGTCTATATAATCTAAATGTTTAATGATTTTTAATCTTAATCGACTGAGAAAAGAACCTGGCAACTGACAATGTAATATTAAAATCCACCTCTGCTAAAAGAAACCTCAAATTATCCAGTTCACACCTAGAGTCCTGGATATAGGGATTTATCCAACTATCTCATTAGGCAAATCACAGTTGGATATTGGAGTGAAGGTAACATTTTGGGGGCTTGGTTTCCTTTAGAAGAGAGGGCAATGGAGATTAAGGGTTTCTGTAAGATTTAGTTCTAAGAGAACACGGGAAGCTGACCAAACTCTGCCCTGTGTTTCTTCCGTTTCAGGTTTCCTTTGCAACCCGAACCCATTGAAGATAAACCCCGATTCTCTGGTTACCTGGAAAGGATCCTGTGTAGTGATTCCCTGCCAGATCAGTCACTATAACGGGGCTGTTCTCAGAGACATCTCCCTGCTTTGGTTTTTCCAACCTTTTTATGATACGATCTATTCAGAGTACTCTGGCCACTTACTATACGACAGCTCTGCAACATCAAGACACTACATCACCCGACTGCGGTCTTTTTCTGGAAGTCCATTAGAGTTTGTAGGGGATTTAGAAAAGAAAGACTGCAGTTTGAAGATCTCTCAAGTCCAGATGGTGGACAGCGGCATCTATGGGGCAAGACTTTCTGCTTCGTATAGTCAGCCGGTTCAGCGATCTAAGTGGTTTCTCAATGCTACAGTTAATGTTGCTGGTAAGAATTTAGTAGAGATGTTTCTCTTTCCTCTTCATCCATTACACGTTATCTTTTCAGGGGATCAGTACTGTGAGATGTGAATGGGACGTCTTCTGGACGGTGTGCTAGGGGAGTGATGCTAAGACAGAAACACTTTCCCAATCCTGGCATGGGAAAATGGCACATCCCTTATGAGCACCCCTGCTGATTAGCAGAAGGATATGATTGGTAGATGGACAACAGTCTGTAGCACAGGCTAGGGTTCAAGAACATGGACAAGGCAAATGATCAGCTGACTCACAGGGTATCTGTCTGATTGCAGTAGCATCTTTCCAACCCCCCCCCCCTTGCTACACCATTGTATGGCTCTGGAATCTGGTTCACACTGGAACCTTTTTTTCTTTTACTGCTCTTGTGTCTTTAGCAATAGTCTCTCCTCCCCTTTGCTCTTTCTCCTTTAGCCATAATCTAACATGCAGAAATTAACCCAGGAAAGATAGCATAGGAATTTTTTTAGAAAAGCCCTTCCTGTAGAAATTGTGCATGCGCTGCGACTCAGAGCAGAAGGAGTAACAAAACCAAGAACAACATTGACACCAATTCCATATGAGGGCACAGTGTATGATAACAGAAAATGAATGAGAGATCAATGCAATACAGTGATAGTCAAGGCCAAGAGTGAAAGAATTCATCATATCAGATTTCTTTTTTTAGAGCCGAACCAATACCTATCACGTGGTGTACAGGATACAAAATATTAAGATCTGTGGAGGCAGTAGGCTGTCAGTATATTGGTGGGACATGCCTAATATGGGAAGTATGTGGCTATTATCAATGTCTTAGTGAAGAGGGGAGGGGCAGGCTAAGAGTACCTAATAATCTTGTTTCTCCAACATACTGAAAAATATGAGAGTCCTGGAGGGCTGCAATTGCAAACCTCCATCCTGTCCTCAGAACAATCTGTTTTCCATTCCCACCATCAGCAAAACACCTTTGGGCTTCCTACCTGCTCCTCCTCTTCTGAATTGGTTGCCTCGTAGGTGCATCAGCTCAACTGTAACAGGAGCTATCATTTTGAAAGAACTGCCAGCAATGGAGGAATCTCTCAAGGGGTCAACATGGGTGGGCGCCAGAGTGGCATCTTCCACCATGCCTGGGTCCCATGTTGATGCCTCCTGAAGAAGGGTCAACACTTTGTTTAACCAGCCCTGCTGGCAGCCCTCTCACCAGGCTGGTGGGTCACCCCCTGGCAGAATGTGACCACTCCCAGGACCATAGCAAAGAGACATTCTCCTAAATCCATGCACTTTGATGGACTTAGAAGGATCTTAGGATGACACTGAAGGATAGTGTATGCACTAGGGCAAACTACTGCAAGGCACAATGCATGCTGGCTGTCCAGCAGAGGCATAACATATGCGATCTACCCTCCAAAGCAGCCATTTTCTCCAGGGGAACGGATCTCTGTCATCTGGAGATCAACTGTAACAGCAGGAGATCTCCAGGTCCCACCTGGAAATTGGCAAGCCTAGGGGATACCCCCTTCTTCAGCAGGGGGTTGAAGAGAATGGTTTGATGGCTGCTGGCACACCTCTTTAGCCAGCCAGCCATGTTGGAGCCAAGCAGGAGAGAGAGCGGTTTTCACATTTTATTCTGACCGGAAAGTGGCAAAGCTGGCAGTAGGTGGGGGAGGGGATTACACTGAAAATCTGTGACTGGTCCAAAATCACCTAGTCAGCTTCCATGGCAAGGACCTGGGTCTGGCAGACCCTGCTCTGAAGCACTAACTGCTACACCTAGAGTAGCCAACCTCCAGGTGGAGCCTGAAGATCACCAGGTATCACAACTGAACTCCAGTCAACAGATCTCTCTCTCCCCCTGGAGAAAATAACTGCTTTGGATGGTGGTTTGTAGGGCATTCTGTTCAGCTGAGGCCTCTCCCCTCCCCAAACTCTGGCTTCCTTAGACACAGAATTTCCAGGAATTTCCCAACCTGGAGGTGGCAACCCTAGTCAGGGCTGGTCCCATTGAGTTCCTCACAAAGGCCTGGAAAGGGTTTCCTTCCTTTGTCTTTTTACTGACAGAACCAAGGTTGGTTGCCTACCAACAGCCACTGGGGGAAAAGTTAATCCCACAGAGGAGCCGAGCAGTTAACCAGCCATTTACCAGTTATTCTGACAGGGAACAGTGGCTGAAGTGGGAGTGAGCAGGGAAGAGGAGCAGACCCAGCACCCGGCCAATGGCATGCGAGAATTCTTGAGTGGCGGTTGATGGGCTCATGGAGCACATTGCACAACCAATGGGAGAGCTGGAAACAGCCAATACATAAGGCTACACACACACATGATTACTGACATGTCAATGGGAACTGTTATGTAAAATTCCAAATTTCCAGATGTGTATCGTCTGTGCATTATCCCACAACCTAGACATAGCAAAATGTGCCCTTTTGCCCACTGCCGTTACTGGGCAACTTTTCTCAGGTCTAGTTCCAGATTTTTCTGTATATGGTTTAAAGTCCTATGAATCTGCTGCAAAAAACATTTCACAAAATATCATGTTGGGTCATACAAATATGAGGTTTGTTTCCATTTTCCTGCACTGGCACTATACAACACTGCCTTAAAAGTCTCTGAGAAATTATTTGTATACCATAACAGAGATGAGTCCATTAAAAAAAAAAGAGAGTTCTGGACACAGGAACACATCGGTAGCTTATCTTGCAATGGAGCAGATAGCAAAGTCCAAGGTCAGTCCAAAAACCACAGGGAGCAAGGCAGAAGTTGTGGTAGCTGGATTCACAGATATATGACTCATTGCTACACCGCTAGAAAGTTGTCCCAGCTTGGTTTAAATAAGCCTTTCATGACGAGCTGAGTTAAGGAAGGTAAGGTCCTGCAATCACTCAGGAGTGCTGCTAGCCAAATGCCAGCGTTAAGCCAAGAGACACGCACTGCGCCTTCTCTCTGTAAGTTGCTGATGAGATCACTCCTGGCACTGGTCTGTTAATGAGGGGGAATCTGAGGAGTCATCTTGCCCCAGCTGGTGTCAGGATCCACAGCAAAACAACGACGTACACGCTTCCAGGAAGGTTTTACTTTTATTGAAAAGCTATAGATGCAGTAACATGAACGCTGTTAGGAATGGCGGGTTACCCATGCACATAATAGGATATAGGGCATTCGTATGCACCCCCCCCACGTAGTACCCAATTAGATGGGCTCCCGCAAGCGGGCATTTGGCAGATAACTAACGCCTGCAGAAGCTGGGAAGGTAGGAAGCTTCCCACGGATTCTAGACACACCAACTCCTCCCGTGGCCTTGAGAGATATACGTTACAGCTAAGATGCCATTAAGCGCATGGGAAGGAATGCACAGCAATTAGAAACATACACCACACTCATGGCAGCATAGCTGACAGCTGGTCTTCATCCTCCCCTCCCATAGTCTGTCTGGAGGAGTCAGCTTCAGCTGTCAGTTCTGAATCCTGGAGCTCCTGGCTTTCTTCAGCTGCTTCTTGTGAGCTGGGCCCAGGCTCTGCGACACTTGAGGAGTCTTCCTCCACGCTGAGTTCTGACTGGTCAAGCTGACCCACCGCAAAGATTTCTGGGCAGGAACACATCTGTAACTTATCTTGCAATGGACCAGATAACCACGGTTCTTTCCATCTGCTGGGAAACTTGCTCCTCACTGAGCACGAGAGAGGATGGGAGGCAGCTTGTATGCTGCAGCACCTGGAGCATTAGAGGAAGCCCATGTCATGTGCCACATGGACTGTCAGTGGCCATTCATGCTAGCAGAGGCAGTGGAGGGCCAATTTTTCCATACCCTAGCAGCAGGTCGCTGTGTCCTCTGAAATCCCTATCCTAACAGGTGTCATATGTGAAAGCATGTGAGTCGGGGCTGCATGTTGTGGGTCTAGCTGCTGATTTTTAGGCATATGGCCGAAGCATCTGTGTCCATGCAGAATCCAGGAGAAGAAGCCACACATTTCCACAAGGATATCTTTTGAGATTTCCCCCTGACCATAACTTGGACATATCCCAATTTATTTCCTGAATGTAGAGTCACCTCCAGAGCCTAAGATGGACATCAGTCCTAAAGATATCCAAGAAGGGTGGACCAGAGTGACCTGCTCTGTACCGTACCATTGCCCTGAAGAACCACTAAGACTGACTATCAGTGGCTTAGGAGGGACTCGTTTGTCTTCACAAAGAACAACTATCAATAATGGAGCGATCCAAACGGTTGTGAGTTTGCAAATGACCTTGGAGGACCATGGGAAGTCTCTCGTCTGCTCCCTGAAAAAATGGAATTGGTCGGAAATATCCAAAAGCACCATGCAGCTGGATGTGAAATGTGAGTTTTGTGTACGGAGGAGGGATCTGGGCACAGTGGGTGGGGAGAGATCCTGAAAAGAAGATATTGCCTGACCTGAACAAATATATACTTAATCTGATCAGCCAAAACACTAACTGTGAAAGCTGGGTGCAGTAGGGTGTCATAGAATAACAAAGATATCTTTAATGTAATTCAAACATGAAGTACTTTGTTAAGATAGCAGATACTGCTGTAGGTATAAAAAAAGAAAGGATATCTTCTTGGATCTCTCTTGTTCTGGCCATCTTGAGTACCTAATCTAATAGCCTAAGCTAAAAGCTGTATGCTTTTTAAAACAATTATTCAAATAACAAGTCTAAATATTCTTTTTGTTTGTTTGTGTCATGAAATGTTCTTAAATATTTTAATAACCAATTTTCTATTGTTTCATACAAACACAGTGAACAAAATACAAAAGCATAAACCAATCCAAAATAGAAAGCTCATGAATAACAAAACAGGGGTGTGCATTTACACAGTCACCGAAGGTCCTTTTTATACAATGATATCAATAAAGATATAAATCTTGAGTCGGATCAATATTTTTCAAAAGCTTTGGAACATCCACTAAATGCTGAAATGAGCTTAGCAAGGTTTCGAGCTTCACAATATGTCCACATGGGTGTGGCAATCTTTAAACTGAATTACTACTAACGTAGACCCCAGGTAGTCTCAGGCATTTCGCTCATATCTTCATCAGAGAGTTTGGTTCATGCAGTCTTCCTTTGATACTTCTACATTGGAGCTGATGGAATTAATAAGATTTAATTTTAATGCAACCCCCCAACATACATCAAATCAATATAATGCCTAAAAAAAGCAGCTTACCTTATCATTAATCATCAATAACACTTTATACCTCCAAGGAGCATCAAAGCTTGTTAAACCTGTGAGGAATAGTGCCAAGCTCTCAACTAATGCAAACTCCAAGCAAGAATTTCAAGAGAGCAAAACTTGTCAAATCAACAAATTAGTGTTTTCAGGTCCACTTGTTAAAGGGGCCATGTCAATTCAAGCAGGAAT
>NW_015160960.1:12861-64594 GCF_001447785.1 Gekko japonicus
CTTTAGACACCTATACTATACGTCTCTAGTTCCAGCTCCTGCCAACCTAGCAGTTCGAAAGCAAGAAATTGCAAGTAGATAAATAGGTACCACTTTGGTGGGAAGGTAACAGAGTTCCGTGCGCCTTGGTGTTTAGTCATGCTGGTCACATGACCACGGAAACGTCTTTGGACAGCGCTGGCTCTTCGGCTTTGAAACGGAGATGAGCACCTGCACCGCAACCCTAGAGTCAGACTCGACTGGCTTTCGAGCAAGGGAACCTTTACCTTTTACTATACGTCTACTTTGTGAGCAGTCACTAAGTGAAGCAAGCAAGGTCTAGCATTTGGTTCAAACCAGTAATATGTGTCTGTAACTTGAATGCCCACATAGCTTCCAGCTGTAAAAGTTTCTTTCCACCTGGTTAAATGGACGAGACTCAAACTTTTCCAAAAGTCTGAAAAAGCCATAGCTCTGGTCGAAGACAGACAGACTTCTCTTGGGCTGGGGATCACCAGGGAGCTCTTATTTCCTGAGCAGCCTCCATCAAAGCTGCATTCCATGACATATTGGCAAAGGTCTAAAGTCACAGGTGTTCTCTCGGGCACGTAGCTTGATCTCTTTGCAATGACCCATATAGCTTCCAGCTGTAAAAGTTTCTTTCCACCTGGTTAAATGGACGAGACTCAAACTTTTCCAAAAGTCTGAAAAAGCCATAGCTCTGGTCGAAGACAGCCAGACTTCTCTTGGGCTGGGGATCACCAGGGAGCTCTTATTTCCTGAGCAGCCTCCATCAAAGCTGCATTCCATGACATATTGGCAAAGGTCTAAAGTCACAGGTGTTCTCTCGGGCACGTAGCTTGATCTCTTTGCAATGAAAAGGTTCTTAAAGGAAGGGGGCAGAATGGAGAATGAAATGTTTCGAAAGGTTTCTGTCTTTGTTCCTAGCTCACCTGGACTACCCATCAGCCACTGCTGCTCCTGAACCCGAACCCACAACAGAGAGTGGTAAGTCTATCAATGTATATGGAACGGAGTGAGTTAGAGAACTAGATGTGGAATAACTTAGGGTCATAGGGCTGCTAATACTCCATGTGGGGAAATTCCTGGAGATTTGGGGTGGGTGGAGCCTAGGGACGGCGGGGTTTGGGGAGGGATCTCAGCTGGGTGTGATGCCATTGCACGCCACCCCCCAAAGCAGCCATTCTCTCCAGGGGAACTGATCTCTGTGGTCTGTTGAGCAGCTGGGATTCTGGGTGGTTTCCAGGCCCCATCTGGAGGTTGGCAACCCTATACTGGGGCATGGAGTAGCTAGAGCTTGAAGGAGCAGCTACAGGAAGTGACTCAGCAGAGAAGTGGGGAGAGAGAGAGAGAGATCTAAAGAGTTCAGGACTTATTGAATGGGTAAGATTATTTAATGAAGATTTTTCCTTATCACTTCTTTGTGAGTTAACAACTACCCACTTGAAACAGAGGTTAGGAAATATGTGTCTGAGGGTGTTTTATTCTGTGATTTCGACACTGGGACGTCTTGGTGGGTATGTGAGCTAATACGTGTTTCTGTCTTCCTTTGTAGGTTAGGAAATATGTGTCTGAGGGTATTTTATTCTGTGATTTCGACTCTGGGGCATCTTGGTGGGTATGTGAGCTACCTAATACGTGTTTCTGTCTTCCTTTGCAGAAGGAACACAGTCTTCTCTATCTGAACCGCCCCCTTCACGGGTCCCCATCTCTCCTCTCCCATCTTCTCAGACACCCCATGATGGCAGAACCCTGTGGGAGGAATTCAGTTTCCTCAGTGAAGCGCGGAACCAGCCTGCAAAGGCCCGTAAGTGTTACCTGTATAGCAGACACCAACTTTGCTTCAGTGCTTTAGAAGGTTCAGGTTGCTTCACATCTGTTGTCTCAGTAATCATTGTCATAATCCTGTAGAACAGGTCTGTATCGGGCCTGCCATTTATCAAGCTGAGGTAGGGAATTACCACCCCCAATTTCTCACCCCTGAGATACTTAGGAGTTGGAGAAAAAATGGCCGCCACGTAGTGATGCTCTAGGGATTTCTCTAGGGTTGCCAAATCCCCCAGTTTGGCAGGGGTCCCCTGTGTGAGATACTTAGGAGTTGGAGAAAAAAATGGCCGCCACGTAGTGATGGTCTAGGAATTTCTCTAGGGTTGCCAAATCCCCCAGTTTGGCAGGGGTCCCCTGTTTTTGGGGGGGTTCTATGTGCTGCCAGCCAGATGACCGGCAGGGGAAGCTCCGCCCCCAAGCCCCAACACCCTCTTGAGAGAGAGGAGGGAGAGGGGTGGCTGCGGGCCACACACCTGATCTCCATTTGGAGATCGGGTGCACAGGAAACGCTAGCTCCCTCCACTTAAAGGGGCCCCTTTAAGTGCAGGGAGCTGGCGTTTCCCTGCGCACCGATCTCCGCTCAAGATCAGGCATGCGGAGAAATGCCGGCTCCCTGCACTGAAAGGGACTGCAAGGCCTGGCAACTCAGTGTGGAAGATGACCTGTCCCTCGCCCTTGCCTCCAGCCTCTGGGCCCTTGGTGCCTTCATAGGGCAGCCGGTGGGAAAGAAACCAGACCACGGCTGGTGCCTCGGTAGCAGGTCAGGGTGGTGGGCACCAAGAGCAGGCCACTTCCTCCTGCCCCTCCGCTCCACCCTCTAGGCTGACCAAACTCATTTATTCCAGGCAGGGAAACCCTCTGCCTCTGGCCGGCCCAGCCCCCAGGCACTGCCTGGCCCACAGCTGCCTGTGGCCACCCCTCTCCCTTCCCTCCTGCTTGGTGGCAGCAGCAGCTCCTTACCTTGCCGGGTCTTCCTGCTTCCAGCTGTGGCTGAGCAGGAGGGGGAGGGAGAGGGAGAGGGTCCTTGAGATGCTGGCTGCATAAGCAGGAAGACCTGGAGAGGCCGCCCGGCCCCCTCCCTCCTGTGTGAAACCAAGGTCCCCCTGCCCACATCAGGAAGGGGTTGGGCACATCTGTGGGGGGCATAGCCCCCTCACCCATGCTTAGCTATGGGCCTGCTAGGGGGTCACCCAGAAGTGATGGGTCTGCTAGAGGGTTACCCAGAGGTGACACAGCGTCCCCCTCAAACCTGCTGTCTTCAGTCACTGCCCACCCAAGTCTCCCTGCATTTTTCAAGGCAGTGCCAGGCACCCTGGTAGGTATTATCATTGCAAATATTATTATTATAAGCAAAGGGAGAATGGAAGGAATGGAAGGCAGTGTAATGTAGCCTGATCTTGTCACATTTTGGAAGTTAAGCAGGGTCGGTATTTGGATGGGAGACCAGCAAGGAAGACTGTAAAGAGGAAGGGAATGGCACAGAAGCTCTGATTCTCATTTGTCTTGAAATCCCTTTGCCGGGGTTGCCATAAGTCGGTTGTCACTTGGTGGCATTTATTTTTGTATGAGGAACGGGGGCAGGGGGAGAAGTCATTGGGAAATTACCCCTCAATCCTAATACTGCTGTATTCTATGAGCCTTTAGAGCAGGATAATGCCCAGCTGCATTTATCTACTGTGTTTATGGAAGATGTGCCATTGGAACCAGGGACCTTCTGGTTCCTGGTTAACCCCTGAGTCTCTCAGCAACTATGTGTCAGCTATGCTGCCATGATAGTTCAGAAGGCCAAAGGCTTCCCTTTTCTGTTAATTACTGCTGCATTCCTTCTGTGCTTCATCTGTGCAGTAACATTGTTATCTCTAAGTTGCGCAGGTGGTGTAGTGTCTGAAGCTTTGGGAAAACCGTGGGAGCGATATCGGTTCCCAGCTTCTGTTCTAACGGTCTGGGGCTCCTTCTCCCGCGCAGGGGAATATGGCTAATTGGCCTATGGAAGGGGTGTGTGCATATGAATGCCCTATATCCCATTATGCTTGTAGGGGTGACACCATTCTTAACAGGGCTTCTGTTAAAGAATCTATAGCTCTTCAATAAAGTATAGCCTTTCTGATAAGCGTGTACTCCGTTGTTGGCTGTGGAACCTGACACTATGTTGTCCTCAGCAGATTGTGCCTGGGAGAGATGTCACAACCATGCAAATAGCTGCAACTTCCTTGATTGGCTAGAAGAGTGGAAGGCGGGAGCGGCCAAAAGCCCAGCCAACCAGCTCATCCAATCATAAACCAAATGGTTGACAAATTTGCTGCCCCTTAATAACAAATCTATGACTGGCTGCCTCAACCTGCCTAAAATTATGGCCAGGCCTGGCTGGGCATGACTTGAAAAGCCACACTATGTATAATTCTGGTACTGTGTGGTCAGATCTACTGATACGTGCCTGGCCTTAAAAAGCAGCAAGTGGGGGCAATTTGGATCAGGGGCAAAGCACTGGGGCAGCAGTGAGGGGAGGTTAATTCTTTCCTCTGCATTAGTTCCCAGGTTAAAATATCTCACACTTGAGCTGTTATGGATCCAGGCGTGTGGGGGGGGGGCAGGGGGAGGACATGGATTCGTATTATACCATTCTTTTTTGTGGAAGGGTTATCAGGAGATGAAAGACATTACACCTGGGAAACTTGCAAGAAGGTGCCAATCCAGATGCTTCCTAAGCTTGGAGCCCACCTTAGAAAGTTTGATTATGGTACTCCTGTGCAAAGTGTCATTTGGCTCTGAATATCCCCATTTCTTTTTCTTTTTCTCTCTCTTCAGATACCCAGTTTATCCATAGCTGCAAAGAGTTAACATCTGCAGTGGTCCACCTCACGGAACAGTTTCAGAAAGCATTGCTTCAGATACGGCAGAGGACTTGCACGGTTCCCAGAGAGATAAAGAAGCCGTAGAGGAGAAAGCCAGATTTCAACCCCCTTCCTCATTAGTTTTGATTCTTTGGCATGGTTGCCCATTCTTGTTTCAGGGAGGACTTCTCGTTGACACCAAAGTTTTAGGGGGGAGGAAATTCATCCATTAAAAATAATGTATTTTTCAAAAATCAAATAGTCATTGATTCTGTGAGGCTACCAATTATTTGATGGGCAGCAAGGTTTCAGCAAAGAATGATTATTCAAATCACTTGGAAGAAATTATTCCTCCCCCACCCCCATGGAGTGGTGCTCTGCTGAACAAAAGATGACCTTGCATAATAACACATGTGAATAGGCACCCAAGATACACAGACATTCCAAGAAGAAGAAGAAGAGATTGGATTTATACCCCGCCCTTCACTTGGAATCTCAGAGCAGCTTACAAACTCCTTTCCCTTCCCCTCCCCACAACAGACACCCTGTGAGGTGGGTGGGGCTGAGAGAACTCTGACACAAACTGCTCTTTTTCAAGGACAGCTGTGCCAGAGCTTGTGACTGACCCAAGGTCACATCATCAGGTGTAAGTGGAGGAGGGGGGAATCAAACCCGGTTCTCCCAGATTAGAGTCCACGCACTTAACCACTACACCGAACTGGCTCTGCTCATAATGTGTATGTTCTAGGGAGCAACAACGTGAACATGCCCTAGAGCAGTGGTTCTCAAACTTTTTGCCATGGTGACCCTCCAGTCCAAATTTACTCAGCATGGTTACCCACCAGTCCAAATGTGCTTGGCACGGTGACCCACTTAAAAAATTAAAGCATGCACAAAGCAATAAAACAGGACAAGTTTGAGGCCCACTTTCATGAGCATGGGGACAGACTTCTGCATTGGGACCCACAAGCTGGAAAAGCCTACCCTAGAGAAATTCTGAATATGGTCAGACAGTGCAATTTTATAATGATAATAGAAGACGAAAACAAGTGTAGTTAACAGACTCAACAATTACAACTTGCCAAAAAGCTGAAGAACATGTAATAGAGAATGATGTATACAAAGCAGCTACAATGAAAAAGTACAAAATGTAAACAGTGGAGAACTGGAATGTGCTACAATGTATAAACAATGGAGAACTACTAAAAAATTCGACATTGTGTCTGGATGTTTGATAACAACGTTTCAAAGTTCATCCTTCATCAGCGTGTTGTATAATAAAATACATAACTTATTAAGAACATTACACCTTACTGAGCCCTTTGACTTCAATGGATGCTAAAGGGTGTAATTTTGTTTAGGGTCTCCCTGTAAATGATTCAGGGCTCCGGTCACATGGGCTGGAAAATGCGAGGGGGAAGCGTGGCTGTTTGCCCTGGAACAAAATAATACGTGGTTGCGCAATCAGACGTCCCATCGAGGTCCCGTCGAGGTTCTGTGGTTAGGGGGGAGGTGCCGATCACACGACCACGGCGGCGCGGCGTGATCACAGCAGAAATGGCTAGGTGCCGCTGCCGTGGCAAACGGGGTTGTGTATTTTTTTAAACCGCAGTGTGCGCATGCGCCGTTGGGTGCTTGTGCGCATTCTCTGGAGACTTGGAAAAAAATCCCCTTTTCGCGATGGGACATGGGTGGGCGCCAGATGCCACAAACTACCACCGGAAACACGATCAGACGCCCGCCCTTGCCCCACGGTTTCCGGAAACTAGTACCTCAGAGGTACTAGTTTTTTACAGCACATCTTCGGTGGGAAGCCTCGGGTTAGCCATGGGAGCTCTATGCTTTCCAGATGTTGTGGTGAGATCGCGCCCGGAAAATCCGCCTATCTTCCGTCTCTGTAGCGTGGCTAATGCTCCGTGTGACCGCAGCCCAGGAAGGTTAAAGAGAAAAGAAGGCACTAATTCACCTAAGTAAAATAAAATAGAAAATAATGTCAATCGTTTTAGCTTACCTCTCCCTATGACTCCAGGTTTTGATCCAGTTCTGGCATAAACTGTCCTGCCACATTACTTTAGAGAATCCTGGGCAGACATATTTGCAAGTTTCATGAGCATAATGAAAATGCAGATCTTGCACAAGTAAAGTCAGTCACATTATAACTCTGTCAGCCACTAGATGGCGGAACAGGTTTGAACCATTCTGCTTAGGAACGGCCAGAAGACGACTAATGGGTGTGCCCATCACTAACCCTGTCCTTGCCTTGCTGAAAGGAAGTGATGCAAATCTGGAAAAGTCTGGTGCTGGCTCTGGAAAGCCAGAGGCTTTGGGGTGGACAAACTGCCATGTATTGAGCGGCTCCCAGCAGGGTGGCTGGGGAAGTAAAGGGGGGGGGAATGCCTCCCTGATCAGTCTTCCCTTCCCCAGCCAGTGTTCCCCTCCTTGGGTAGGCTTGAGGTTTGGGGGGAAGCAGAGAAAGAAAGCAACTTTAAATGTGTTCTCAAAGGACCTCCGAGTCAACTTGGAGAAGACATTTGGCTCTTTAAATCCCGTTTCCATGCCGGCAGGCATGGGGGCATTGGGGTGTGTGTGTGTTTGGAGAGCATATTTAAAGTTGCTTTCTTTTCATCCTCCCCCATATATTTGCTTTCTTTTCACCTTTCTCTCTCTCTTTCTTCCTCTTTCTTTGTCTCTCTCTCTTCCTTTATTCCTTCCCCTCCCTCATCTATTTGCTTTCTTTGTCTCTCTCTCTCTCCCATCCTCCCTCCCCCTCCCTCCATCTATTTGCTTTCTTTGTTTCTGTTTCATTGTCTCCTTCTTTCCACCTCTTTCATTCTTTCCACCTTTCCCTCCCTCCCCCCTCCCCATCTATTTGCTTTCTTTCTTTCTCTTTCTCTCTCTCTCTCCCCCCTCCGTCCCTCCCACATCTATTTGTTTTCTTTCCACCTTTCTTTCTCTTTTTCTCCCTTCCTTCTTCTCCCTTCCTTCCTTGCCCCTCCTTCACCTGGAAGTTGGCCATCCTACTTTCACTGAACTCTGTGATCCACAGCTTCTGTCTGCCACAACCCCTGCCTTGGGCTAACATCACATTGAAGCATTTGCATCTGATGCAGTGCACTGTGACTCTTGGAAACTTCTACCCTGGGAATCTTGTTGATCTGCTGGTCCAGAATCTTGTTTTTCTGCTGAAAACCTGATTCCTGTAATAGATTGGCCAACCACTGAAAGGCAATCCGAAAAAGAGAATTTTGCTTGAAGACATAGATTCCTGATGCCAGTAACTGCAGTTCCCCTCCCCTCCTAAATATAGTTAAATATAGAAAAAGGAGAACAGTCTCTAGCTCTGCTGACTTAGACTTATATTTACTTAAAGTGTCAGTTTCAATAGTTTCATTTCCAAACTGTGAGCAGTACCATCAAAACCATCTTCGGGACATCAGCGTTCACAGGTAAAAGTAAGTCTCCCCAATTCTGGGTGGGTTGTCTTTTCTGTTCCCAATTCTTTTCTATATTGTTTATTTAATTATTTAAGTTATACCCCGCCCTCTCCGCAAAAGCAGGCTCAGGGCGGCTTACGCAGTTTGATACGTAGGCCCCTGACACACGGGGGGAAATTGATGCGGGCAAAGTGCTGCTTTTGAAAGCCGCACCAAAAGAGACACATGGCGGCAGGATCACAGAGATCCCGTGAGCTGCCGCACAGTTGCTCCCCGGCATGATCAGATGCCGGGGAGAAAGCCACGGCTGCGCATGTGTGCGCATGTGCAGTTCAGCTGGGAGCCTCGATTGCTCCGGAAGACAGGCGCTCCGGCGCTCCGACAGCTGCGCTTGATGTGGCGTTTCCATTAAGTCCTGCTCTGTAGGTGTATTTTTTGTACAGCGGATTTTCGGCCTGAAGGGCCGGATCAGGGACGGGTGTGTGCCGCTTCCCAGATGTTGCAGTGAGATCGCGCCCGTTTGCTGCACCCCTGATCCGTCCCTCTCCCAGGCCAAAACTTTTCGTGTGACTAGGGCCATAAATAACAATTAAAAACCACATAAAATAATCTAAAAACAGTTCAATTATAAACTATTCAGTGTCATAGAGTGCTGGCAACATAGTTAATTGCTTAACGATGGTGTACTGTATGAGTGCATACAAATGTCTAACGCAATATTCTGCTCCATGATCTTCCTGATATGAGTGACGGCACAGGCTGTAGAGTCAGAAGTAACAAAAATATCACACTTTCAGAATTGCTTTATTGCCTCTCTGTTAGGAAATACTCTGCATTGCAGGTACTTCCTTCTGGATCCCCAGCTTTCATGAGAGGAAGTAAGTGTCTAGTCCTGATGATCACAGCAAAACAAAGGAACAAACGAACTAAAACCTGTGGGGAAATGGTAGTAAAGTCCTGCAAGGGTCTGATGAAGCCACAGAAGAGGACAGTTGAGATTCCAAGATCATATGCAGACCATCACAGGGATTCCTGAGAATTTCGCTATTCTTTTAAAATCCAGCTGCAAGAAGGGGAAGAACTGGGTATGTTTTGACATCTGTTCTGTGCAAAAATACTTGCATCTCAAGGAAGATCTGGTGCTTTCAATCTTAGTGCGTACATTCCTTAGGACAGTGCTGCAGGAGTGAGCTAGCCTATTCCTTTCCCTATACCCAGGATCCTGGCATTTTGGGAATCTGGGGAGATATGTTGTTAGGGAAAACCTCCATCCCCAGCCTTTCCAAACCCCCAAAGAATGTGTAGAACAAGCATATGTTCTGGTCCTGAGCTTTGAGCTGTCTGTCCCCATAATGCAAAAAAACTGCACCAGGTCCTCTTGGGTGGGGGCAGGAGAATGAGTTCAATGAGAAGCCAACCTCGTGGCAGAATGATCCAGCAGGTCCTGTTCTACGATGCCCTTCATGGTTTTACCAACACTTGGAGAGGCTTTTATCTCTCCAGTAAACCACCACCACCACCACCTGACCTTTGCAGGAATTGCCCATCAGGAGAGTTTCTAAGTTCTGAGGCCTTTCCTCTGTGTTTCCCACTGCCCAACGCTTGGTCACCAGAGGGACAGTTTACTGCCTTCTGCAGCCCTGGAGGAATAGCCACTTGCCAACTTCCTGCCTTCCCCCGGTGCTCCTTTTAGAATAGTGTGTCTAAGACGGTGGAGGTCTATGTGGTACAGAGAACCACTACTAGCATTCAAAGTTATAAAGTATTTCTTAAAGAGAAGACGTTCACAAGCATATTTTTAGCACAGCACCAGAATGAGCAAGGGATTCAAAATAAATGGGTAAAACACAACTCCTCTGTCCCTCTCTCTCTATGTGCCTTATCAGATGTAAACAGAATATCTTTTCTGTGCAAAATACCTGCATTCTAAGGAAGATCTGGTGCTGCCAATCCCATATAGCATAGTGATCCAAAGGTCCAGTTGATACATTCCTTAGCACAGTGCTGCAGGATTGGTTGGTACATTGTCATATAAGAGTAAGCTGGCCTATTCCTTTCCCTAAACCAAGGCATTTTTGGAATCTGGGGATATTTGGTGTTAGGAAAAGCCTCCATGCACAGAAAACAAAACGACAGTCTGGGTCTTTGTGACAAGGGACCAAGTGGTAGGTTGTTGCTCACTTTTATGGGCCCATTTCCTTGCTCCTCCTACCATTTGGTGAGGATCTCAGTAGTGATAAAAACAAGGTGAATGAGAGACAGAAATAATCAACTTTTCTTTCCTCAGGTTTGTCCCCTTCTGGAGCTCGCCATGAAGAAATTGGTGTGGCTTCTCTTCCTTCCGGGTAATGATTTGTGTCAGTGGTATGAAATGTGTCTCTCTTTGGTTTGTGGGAAGAGTAGGAAAGATGGATCAAACAAGACAGTACTGTATGTCTCATGGGGCAACAAACTGAAAATTTCCCTGGCAGTGTATAATAGGAGTTACGCTCAAGCAAATGTGTAGTCTCTCAGGCTATACATGCCAGTAATCTGGGAAGGATTTGAAATAAAAAATCTAAACGTTTAAGTCTTTGTTCTGTTATGGCCATCTAGAGACTGCCTTAGTGAGTCTCTGATAAGGAGGGGAGGGGATTGGCTAGCCACTGTGTCCTCCTCATTCTCGTTATTGAGAGGAACCTTTCCCCCATTTTATCTCCCATGGACTCTCCCACTCCAGTTGTGGTTTGCCTGATATTTAAATAAGCTGAGCAGAGTTAATGAAAACCCCCAAACCCAATGAGATATGCTGGTCTTTTGCTTGACCTGTTTGTTGCTATGCCCATGACATCACTGCAGAGTTGCGATGAGGCAGTTGCTCAGTTCCTTCAGGAGAACTAATCTTCAAATCCTACTAATATTATAATTCCGGAAGAAGTCCAGGATTCACCAGGAGGTGGGTAGCTTTATCCCAACTTTAAATAAGATGGAACAGACATACAAAGAACTCCCCCCCCCCAACCCAGTTAAGGTATCTAGGTCTTTTGCCTGGCATGTCTGTCTTGCTGTTTCCATGACAACTACTCCACTACAGGGCTGGGATGATAGTGCTGATCTGATGGCACCTCCCTTGTCCTAGCCAGACATGCCTTGTTATCATGCACCTGAGGTCAAGGTTCCAGACAAGATGGTAGTGCTTAAAACTTCCTTGGGGGCTCTCTGGGTTCTAAATGTGGGCAGCTGCACAGCCCCACCTAAAGACCAAAGGGAATAAAAAAAGAAGCAACACAGAGAGGTCAAATTTGAAAAAAAATGTTGGGAAGGATTTCCTGGGGGGCTAGCCACAATCCCATACTGGATTCATCCCCTTGTGTCCATTTTAATTTCCCACCTTCTCCACTTCACTGGGGTTCCCAGCAGAAAACAACAACAATAGAAATACAAACTAAGGTTGAGGGGACGGAACCCAAGACTGACTTAAAAAACAAAAGCATGGCACATATACTGAGCTAAAATGTGACAGGTGCAAGAAGGTTTCTTTTAAAAAGTGAAGAAGAACCAAGTTTATTTTGAAAAAACACACAACTTGAGACAAATATTAACACTCTAATGAAATGAGCCCTGAAAACCTAACTCTTCCCTCCATCTACTCTCACATCTCCTTTTCTGCTCCTAACTCCTACTGCACAGTTCCTATTGGATTCAGAGCACTGCTTTCATTGGCTGCCTTGTCCTTTGGGGCACCTTTCTTAGCAGTGCCTGTCACAGATGGATACAGGCTAGGGTCCAAAGAGGCACTCCAAGAAAGATCCGAGTCTTTTATGAGCCTACATGGGTGTTTGACTTACTGTTTCAGAGACACTGACAACTCCAACTCAAACCAAAGCAAAAACTGTTTGGGAAACTTCTCCAGCTTGGAAAATAGTTGGCAGTGGATCATGAAGGGATGCTAAGTCCAAAGTTCACTCCTTAGTTGAATGGAACCAGCTCCTCAGGGTTCTTTGGTTCCAGCTATTTCTATGTGATATCAGAATGGAGGTAACATTTGAGGGGCTTGGTTTCCTTTAGAAGAGAGAGCAATGGAGACTTATGGTGTCTGTAAGATTTAGTTCTAAGGGAACACGGGAAGCTGACCAAATTCTGCCTTGTGTTTCTTCCATTTCAGGTTTCCTTTGCAATCCAAACCCACTGAAGATAAACCCTGATTCCCTGGTTACCTGGGAAGGATCCTGTGCAGTGATTCCCTGCCAGATCAATCGATATAATGGTGCTCTTCTCAGAGACATATCCCTGCATTGGTATTTTCAGCCTTTTTATGATACAAACCATTCAGACTATTCTGCCAACTTACTATACGAGATCTCTGCAAAATCAAGGAAATGCAGTACCCAATCACAGTCTGCTTTTGCAGGTCGGTTGAAGTTTGTAGGGAATGTCCAGAATAATTTAGAGAAGAAAACCTGCAGTTTGAAGATTTCTCAAGCCCGGACAGAGGACAGTGGCATCTACGGGGCAAGGCTTTCTGCTTCATATCTTTGGCCAGTTCAGCGATCTAAGTGGTTTTTCAGTGCTACAGTTAATGTCACTGGTAAGAATTTAGTAGAGACGTTCCTCTTTCCTCTTCATCCATTACAAAACTCATCTTTTTAAGGGATCAGTGCTGTCAGATGTGAATGGGAAGTCTTCTGGACTAGCGCTAGGGGAGTGGTGCTAAGACAGAAACACTTTCTCAATCCTGGCATGGGAAAATGGCACTTCCCTTATGAGCACCTAAGCAGAGTGTGACATCTTCCTGGTTGGGAGAAAAGAGGCAAATTAGGGGCACCTAATAATTTTGTTTCTCCATCATACTGAAAACTATCAGAGTCCTGGAAGACTGCAATTGTTGGTTTAATCAGGGTTCACAACACGACCACCCCCAAGTTGTGCCAGCAGGGAGTGTTGGTGCAGCCCATTCATGTCTCTCACCCATACCCCTCTTACACCGAAGTTCCCTCTGCCCCCTTGCCTCCTGCTTCCCCATGCTAACCTCTATCCCATCCTCAGAACAATCTGTCTTCCATTCCCATCATCAGCAGAACACCTTTGGGTTTCCTACCTGCTTTTCTTCTCTGGGATTGGCTGCCTCATAGGTGCATCACCTCACCTGTAATTGAAACTATAGTTTTGAAGGAACTGGCAGCAGTGCAGGAATCTCTCTAGGGGATCAATGTTGGTGGGCACCAGAGTGGCATCTTTGACCATGCCTGGGCCCCATGTTGATGCCTCGTGAAGAAGGGTCAACACTTTGTCCAACCAGCACTGCTGGGAGCCCTCTCACCCAAGGGGGCTGGTGGCAGAATATGACCACCCCCAGGACCATGGCAAAGAGACATTCTTCTAAATCCATGTACTTCAATGGACTTTGAAGGGTCTAATTCTGCTTACGATGGCACTGAAAGTCCCTATCCTAACAGGTGTCACATGTGAAATCATGTGGGTTGGGGCTGAATGTTGTGGGCCTAGCTGCTGATTTTTTTAAAAATATGTAGCCGAAGCTTCTGTGTCCATGTAGAATCCAGCAGAAGAAGCCACACATTTCTACAAGGACATATTTTGAGATTTCCCCCTAACCATAACTTGGGCATGTTCCAATTTATTTTCTGGATGTAGAGTCACCTCCAGTTCCTAAGATGGACATCAGCCCTGGAGATATCCGAGAAGGGTGGACGAGAGTGACCTGCTCTGTACCGTACCATTGCCCTGAGGAACCACTAAGACTGATTATCAGTAGCTTAGGAGGGACTCGTTTGTCTTCACAAAGAATGACTATCAGTAGTGGAGTGATCCAAACAGTCGTGGATTTGCAAATGACCTGGGAGGACCATAGGAAGTCTCTCGTCTGCTCCCTGAGAAGATGGAATGGGTTAGAAATATCCAAGAGCACCATGCAACTGGATGTGAAATGTGAGTTTTGTGTACGGAGGATGGATCTGGGCATGGTGAGTGAGGAGAGACCCTGAAAAGAAAATATTGCTGGACCTGAACAAAGAATATACCTAACCTGATCAGCCACAACTGTGAAAACTGGGTGCAGTAGGGTGTCATAGAACAACAAAGATGTTTTAAATTTAATTTAAACACAAGGTACTTTGTTGCGATAGCAAATATGGCTGTAGGTATTAAAAAAAGAAAGGATATATTCTTGGAAATCTCTTGTTCTGGTCATCTTGAGTATCAACATAACCTCAGCATACAGAATGTATTAACTTGTTTCTGTTTCCAAAGTCTCAGTTGTACTGAAAGGGAATTTAAATCAGGGAGTTTAGGCCTAAACCCAGAGGATTTCCCTTTGTTCTGTGATAGCACAATCAAATTTTAATCAAGATGGGCTAAAACGGTTTACTCACCATTTCACTCAAAAGGGAAAGGGGGGGGAGAGGAGAAAGTTGAAAGAGATGTACTATACTTCAATGCAACATATCCTGGGGGGATGTATGCAGTGCCCCGAAAATACATGAATGCATCCACTGCATTAGAAGGCCCTTACAGCTAGATGGTAACAGCTGAGTTTTTGTGATAGGCTCTGTTGGTAATTTTCTTTTGTGGCCATGCTGTGTAACTCCTACGGATGGATATCATCTCTATCAGTTACATGAGTGGCTAACCTACTATTTCCTTCCTTCTCCTGTTCTACCCCCTTTCACTCAGTGTTCTTCTCTTGGTCCTGCTACAACCAAACTAAAGCTATGAAGAGCAGAATGGACTTTTTTAAAAAAAATATGGGGAGTTCTTTTTCTTTCTTTCTTTTTTTTAAAGACAGCTTTCCCCAACATTTCTGGAAACGAGTGATTGCCATTGTTTTCAGCAATGGATTGAATTTTACTAACAAAAATGGAAATGGATTTTTGTTATTTGATTCCTTAATATCGGAGTGCACATCTCAGGTCCTGCCCCCTCCCTGCCTTGATTGTTGAGGGACAGTCAGGTTCAGAAGAGGTACTTGACCATCAGGCAGTTCATATTGATCAAATTTCATGTAATACCATTTACTCAGATACTACCTTCCGAACAAAAGAAGGCACGTGCGGGCACCAAATTTCAAATCAAAATATTTGGTAGTCTCAGCCAGGAAGAGATCAGGCTGGTGCTTCAAATTGTTTTAAAAGGATAGGGGCACAAGGGGGCACAAGATTATCTCCAAGTGGCATGCAGATTTTGCATGCGAATGTTTGTAAAGGAGTGCAGTATATAACAGGAGAATTGAGTTGGTTCTATAGTCATGCATGACCACAGAGGGTGTCAGTGAGTTGTATGCAATGCCCCCCCTATGCTGTGGAGTCTTCTGAGCAAAAATTCTACTTTGTGAGCTACTGGCATTAAAAATGTGCGCGAGCGATTTGGCTACAGCATAAATTAGTTTGCTCTGGAGCCATGCTCCCTGAGCTAAGACAAAAATGTGTAAGCTGGAGGCTAAAGAACTGTGAGCTAGCACACATTAACTCAGCTTAGAGGGAACACTAGTTGTATGATGGTTTTATTTCTAGTACCTCAACCCTAGTTTCTTCCAACACATTTGTATGCTGCTTATCTGACTTCTGCTTCTTTCTTTCTCTTGACGATTTCTTATTTCAGATGCTCCTAAAGATGTTCGGGTGATAGCTTCTCCTGGAACGATCATTCGAGAGGGAGAGGCATTCTCTCTGGAGTGTAGGATCAACAGCAGCAACCCAGAGGTTTCTGAGTACCTTTGGTATAAGGATGATCAACTGATGTATGAACAGCTCAAAAAAATTGAAATTAAAACCGAAGGAGACTGGCATTCCGGTGCTTATAGATGTGAGGCTAACAATGGTGTTGGGTCTGAAAAGTCAGACGAACTCAGCATAGATGTTCAGTGTGAGTTGATTCATTGTGGTGCAATGGGTGAAATGTTGAGTGTGGGGATCATCAACGTAATAGCAGGGGGTCTCTCTTCAGGCTTGTGAAGCCAGCCTCTTCCACTCTCCAGTTCTTCCCAGATAAAACCAACTCTTTAGAGAGGAAATCTGCTTTTCCCTCTTGCAACTGGTGGAACTCGTAAGGATCAGGCCTATTTTTGGGCAGGAACGCACAGGAATGGAGTTCCGGCTGGCTCCTGAGTTGGCCACACCCAACAGCAGGAATGCACAGGAACGGAGTTCCGGCTGGCTCCCGAGTTGGCCACGCCCAGCAGGAACTCATTAGCATAATAGGCCACACCCAACAGCAGGAACTCATTAGGATTGGCTACATTAGGGGTGTGTGGCCTAACATGCAAAGGAGTTCCTGCTACAAAAAAAGCCCTGAAACAAACAGGATGAACAGAATAAGAAGCAAAAGATGGGTGTGACTGGATAACCAGACTTCTGGTAACATGGGGGTGCGGCCTAATGTGCTAATGAGCAGTGTTGTCAGGGGTGTGGCCTAATATGCTAATGGTTTCTGCTGTTGGGTGTGGTCTATTATGCTAATGAGTTCCTGCTGGACTTTTTCTACAAAAAGAGCCCTAGTAAGGATCATAAACGGAGGTGAGAAAGTATAAGAAAGCCAGTTGTAGGTTGTGGCCAATGTAAGATTTAAATTTATATTGCTATCCATTGAAAACACAAGATTTATTTACAGATGTCATATGTTTCCCATGGGAAATCTTTTGTAGCTTGATGTGAAACAACATGTCACAATTCTTAATACGAGGTTTTATTCTTCTGCACTTCTTAGACCCCTGCTCTATGTTCTCCTCCATTTTTTTTAACCTTCTCTTTCAGTATAGAGAGCTCTAGTCCGTTGAGCAACAGACTATGGTCTCCCAAAGGGGACAAACTTCTAAACATCAACAATGAAACAAATTC
Organism: Gekko japonicus; assembly: GCF_001447785.1. Classification (NCBI taxonomy): domain Eukaryota; kingdom Metazoa; phylum Chordata; class Lepidosauria; order Squamata; family Gekkonidae; genus Gekko; species Gekko japonicus. Next base: position 29,782 of record NW_015160960.1, read on the forward strand.
TTAGCCCCTCCTTAGACAGGGTTTCCAACCATGAGGAGCTTGGAGATCTCCTGGTATAGGAACTGATCTCTCGACTAGACGGATTAGTTCCTCTGGAGAAAATGGCTGTTTTGAAACATGCAATCTATGGCATCAGATCCCTGTAAGGTTCCTTCCCTCCCCAAACCCACCATTCCCAAGCTCCACCCTACTGTTCCTAACCTCCACCCTCAGATCTCCAACAATTTCCCAACCCACTGTGGGTATCCCTTATCCAGCAAGATACAGAAAGCATTCACCTCAGTATTTACCATGAGACCTGTGGCATCAGGAACATTAATTGATCAAGTACTTCAAACTGTTTAAAATATCATCTTCCAAGTGAATTGGAGGAATCCCATCCAGGGGTCATTTCCTGCAGGAGCACACAGGAGCGGAGCTCCGGCAGTAAAGAGCCCAGGGGGTGAGCACATGCAACAAGCCCCACCCCCTGCTCCCAGCAGCCCTCAGTCAGTGCAAGAAGCAGCCGGGTAAGCTGCAGAGCCCCCCTCCCAGTTCCTCGGTCCAAAACAGTCCAGTGGCACCTTTAAGACCAAGTTTTCTTCACGTACAAGCTCTCCCTCCTCTGCGAGGACAGATCTGCACGTTCCCCCCCCCCAATAGCTAGCAATCCAAAACAGTCCAGTGGAGCCTGAGAGGTGGGTGTTGCCTTCTGACACACTTCTGGTGATGTCAAGGGGTGTGGCATATGCAAATAAGTTATGCTAATGAGCTCCTGCATCTCTTTTCCTACAAAATGACCCCTGATTCCCATCTATTAGTGACAGAATATTAATCTAAACAAGCATCTAATCTGATTAATCACAAGACTAAATGTGAAAATTGGGTGCAATAGGTGTCACAGAGGAAGAGGGATATTTTTTCAGTTTAATTCAAACACTAAGTACTTTGTTTGGATAGCAAATATAGGTATGAAAGAACAACAGATATAGCCAGTTTCATGTTTTGGTTAAGTGCTCAGACTCTGGGAGAACCGAGTTTGATTCCCCACTCTTCCACATGCAGCTGCTGGGTGATCTTGGGTAAGCCACAGTTCTTACAGAGCTGTTCTCTTGAGCAGTTACCTGAGAGCTCTTTCAGCCCCACATACCTCACAGGGTGTCTGCTGTGGGAAGAGGAAGGGAAGGAGATTGTAAGCAGTACTCTCTCAAAGCTGAGTTAGTGTGAGCTAGCTCCCAGCTTTTAAGCCTCCAGCTCACACATTTTTTTCTTAGCTCAGGAAGGATGGCTCCAGAGCAAACTAATTTATGCATTAGCCAGTATACATGGTGGTGGAAAGTGGTGTGAAGTCACAGCCGACTTATGCAGACCCCATAGGGTTTTCAAGGCAAGAGATGGACAGAGGCGGTATGCCATTGCCCGCCTCTGTGTAGCAAATCCTGGACTTCCATGGTGGACTCTCATCCAAGTAGTAAACAGCGCTGACCTTGCTTAGCATCCGAGATCTGATGAGACTGGGCAAGCCTGGGCAAAAAAGAAGAAGATGCATGCACCTCTAAAAAAATGTAACCGGGACAGCATTTCCAGAGATTTTTGGAAACTACAGATTGCCAGTATTTTCGGCAATGAATTGAACAGTAAGTAAAGGATCAGGCTAGCTCCTCCAACTGTTTTAATAGGACAGGGGCCCAGTGAGGCAGAAGAGTATCTGCAAGTGGCATGCAGGCGTTGCATGTGAATATATTTGTAAATGAGTGCAGGATATAAGGTGAGAATTAAGTTGGTGCTGTATTCATGTGGGACTACAGAGGGTGTCGGTGAGTTGGACGGTGGTTTTATTTCTAGGACCTCAAACCTAGGCCTTTTCCGCACCCGTATTTTGCCTCAGTCGCCGAGTGCATCCTGTTCTTCCATTCTGCATTCCCTCCCACTGTCACTTTCACTTTGTTTCGATGCTTTCTCTTGTTTCTGCATTTGTTTTACAGGAATCTGCATTCAGACCGCTTCCAGCACACTGTTGCCCCGCAGCTACCAAAACTCCTTTTGCAGTGATGCTTTGTTCTCATCTGCTTTCAAATCGCTAATCCTTTCTAAAGGAGAATGGTTTCTGCGGGTATTTAGGTACTGCCCACTGCCCCTCCCCCCATTTCCACCTCTCTCTCTTTAGGATAAGGCTCTCTCCCTGTTCTGTTTCCTTTCCCTCCTTCTCCAGAGACAAAAAAGGATGTGTCCTCCTGCTCAGGCAAACTTTTAAAAAGCCAGAGAGAGTATCAGTAAATATGAAGGACTAGGGGATTCCCTGCTCCCAAATGTGTCAGTCTTCCATGTGTGGGACTTGATTTCCCTCTCCCTCCCTTGCCTTTATGAAGGGAGGGAGGGAGGGAGGGGTTGGCAGCCAGTTAGCTCAAAAAAATGCTGGTTTTGCTTGTAGATGCAGAATGCATATAGAACGCACAAATAAATAAATCAGAAAGGCAGAAAACAGTGCAGAGGGATTGTGTGCAACTGCAAAGTCAACCCTTAAGGCTTGACTCCTCGGATTCTCCAGAGCAAGCTGTCAGTGAAGAAAGGGATCTAGTTACTTCCAACACATTTTTATCCAGTTTATCTGATTTCTGCCCCTTTCTTCTGATGATTGCTTGTTTCAGATGCACCTAAAGATGTTCAGCTGATAGCGTCAACTGCAATGACCTTTCGAGAGGGAGAGATAGTTTCTTTGGAGTGTACGCTCAATAGCAGCAACCCAGAGTTCTCTGAGTATCTTTGGTATAAGGATGGCCAAGTAGTGGATGAATGGAAGAATCACAAAACAATTGAATTTGAAATTGATGGAGACCAGCGTTCTGGTGCTTATAGATGTGAAGCTAGGAACAGCGCTGGGACCCAAAAGTCAGAAGCACTCATCATAGAATACCAATGTGAGTACATTCAGCAAGAGGGTTCAATAGATGTGGGAATCATAAACATATAAAAGGGCTTCTGTTAAGGCTTCTGATGCCAGCCTCTTCCATTCTCTTTCTCAAGATGGTTAATCGTATCTTACACCCCAAAGCTGCTTTATCCTCATACTAGTTATGGCATTTGTAACTATCAGAAATGCTAGTCATGGTGCTTGTAACCATCATAAATGGAATGTAGAAAGTTGAAGAAAGCCGGTTGTATGTTCTGATCAGCACTGGATCTAAATTGGCATCACAGAGCATTTAAAGGGTAAGATGATGTATGTTCCCCATGGGAAAACCCCTTAGCTACCAAGTGAGATCCAGAAACTGTTCCCCAGAGTATTTGCATGGAGGATTGTACCATCAGGAAACATAGCTCAGTCAAAGGCTTCAGATGCAACATAATGACATTGTCCAACTGAGTGGAGTCAATCCCAATGTCAGGATGTCAGACTGAATAGAAAACCACACTTTTAAAACATAATATGAAATACCAGTATATGGTATTTCATATTACGTTTTAAAAGTGTGGTTTTCTATTCAGTCTGACATCTATTCTATTCAGAATGACATCAGTGTGGCCGGATGGTATTTCTGGGGAGGTAAATTAGGGATGCTCAACCCCACCCACCCACCTGTTTGCCTCATGTCCTGTTTGCCAGAGGTGAACAGGGACCTGTTTTTCAGCGGACTGTTCTTCTGACCAGTTTGTGACTTTTCAGCCAATTGATTCACTGCATTCCCTCCAAAAAATGCAGTTCAGTGCAACTGGCTACGATTCCACCCCCACCATGCTTGCTACTGGAGGGCTTTTAAATTTTTTTAATTGGTACCAGAAATAGCCAAGGCCCTAGGCAGGCAGCCTCAGGTCACTGGAAACCCTCCTTGACCCCCCCTGCCTTCTGTGATTCCATCTGTAGCAAAAATGGATCAGTTTGGACATCCTTGAACCAAACTTGATGGAGGCTGCATTCCGTGACAGCACAACAGTGTGGCCGATGTTGGCAAAGGTCTAAAGTCACAGGTGTTCTCTGGAGCATGTAGCTTGATCTCCTTGTAATGAAAAGGTTCTTAAAGGAAGGGGGTAGAATGGAGAATGAAATGATCTGAAACGTTTCTGTCTTTGTTCCTAGCTCATTTGCTCTACGGATTAGGTCCTGCTGCCTCTGAACCCGAAGCCACAACACAGAGTGGTAAGTCTATCAATGTATATGGAACTGAGTGAGTTAGAGAACTAGATGGGGAATAATTTAGGCTCATAGGGTTGCTAACTCCATATAAGGAAATTCCTGGAGATTTGGGGGTGGAGCCTGGGGAGGGTGGGGTTTGGGGAGGGATCTCAGCTGGCGATGATGTTATCAAGTCCACCCTCCAAAGCAGCCATTTTCTCCAGGGGAGCTGATCACTGTGGTCTGTTGAGCAGCTGGGATTCTGGGTGGTCTCCAGGCACCATTTGGAGGTTGGCAACCCCATGCTGGGGCATGGAGAAGCTAGAGTTTGAAGGAACAGGTACAGGAAGTGACTCAGCAGAGAAGTGGAGACGAGAGAGAGAGAGAGAGAGCGAGAGAGAGCTAAAGAGTTCAGGACTTATTTAGTGAAGACTTTCCCTCATTACCTCTCTCTCAGTTAAAAAACACCCACTTGAAATAGTAAGTAGCAAACACATGTTTTATTATGTGATTTCAACACTGGGGCATCTTTGTGGGTCTTTGAGCTAATACATGTTTATGTCTTTGTCGGCAGAAGGACCTCAGTCTTCTCCACCGCTTCCCTCCACTCCTGAAGGTGTATCCTCCCTCTTGCCTTCAACATCCTATCCCCCTTCCCTGTCTGAACTGCCCCCATCGGGGGTCCCCATCCCTCCTCTCCCATCTTCTCAGGTACCCTTTGATGGCAGAACCCTGTTGGAGGAATTCAGTTTCCTCAGTGAATCGCTGGATCAGGTTGTCAAGGCCCGTAAGTGTTCCCTGTACAACAGACCAATGCTCCCTCTAAGCTGTGGAGTCCTGTGAGCAGAAATTCCACTTTGTGAGCTACTGGCATTAAAGTTGTGAGCGAGTGATTTGGCTGCTGCATAAATTAGTTTGCTCTGGAGCTATCCCTTCCTGAGCTAAGATAAAAACCTGTGAGCTGGAGGCTAAAAAGCTGTGAGCTAGCTCACACTAACTCAGCGTTGAGGGAACAGTGCAACAGACACCAACTTTGCTGCAACACTGATCATGAAACATTTGCATAGTGCTCCAGAAGGTTCAGGTTGCTTCACATCTATTGTCTCTGTGATCATGATCATAATCCTGTAGCATCGGTCTCCCATTAACCCATCAGTGATAGGGAATTACAGCTCCCAGTTTCCCACTCCTGAGATACGAAGGAGTCGGATTAAAAAATGGCCTCCACATAGTGATGCTCTAGGAATTGCTCCTTAGTCTCTATGATAAAGTCCATAGAGATTAGGGGAGACAGTGTAGAGGGTCCCTCAGAAGTGACACAGCCGTCTTCAGGCACTGCTCACCCAAATCTCCCTGCATTTCTCAAGGAAGGGCGAGGCACCCTGGCCGGTATTATCATTGCAAATATTATTATTATATGCAAAGGGAGAATGGGAGGAAGGGAAGGCAGCGTAAAGTAGCCTGATCTTGTCAAATTTTGGAAGTTAAGCAGGGTCGGTACTTGGATGGGAGACCAGCAAGGAAGACTGTAAAGAGGAAGGGAATGGCACAGAAGCTCTAATTCTCATTTGTCTTGAAATCCCATTGCTGGGTTTGCCATAAGTCAGTTGTCACTTGATGACATTTATGTTTGTATGAGGTGTTGGGGGCCCACAAATCACTGGGAAATTACCTCTTGATCAGGGGTCACTTCGTAGAAAAAGAGGTTCAGGAGTTCATTAGCATAACCCATTAGCATAACTTATTTGCATATGCCACACCCCCTGCCATCACCGGAAGTGTGTCAGAAGGCGACACCCACCGCTCAGGTTCCACTGGACTGTTTTGGATTGCTAGCTATTGGGGGGGGGTGGGAGGAAGGGAAGGCAGCGTAAAGTAGCCTGATCTTGTCAAATGTTGGAAGTTAAGCAGGGTCGGTACTTGGATGGGAGACCAGCAAGGAAGACTGTAAAGAGGAAGGGAATGGCACAGAAGCTCTAATTCTCATTTGTCTTGAAATCCCATTGCTGGGTTTGCCATAAGTCAGTTGTCACTTGATGAGATTTATGTTTGTATGAGGTGTTGGGGCTCCACAAATCACTGAGAAATTACCCCTTGATCCTAATAATGTTATGTTCTATGAGCCTTTAGGGCAGGATAATTCCCATCTCCTCTTTTCCCTCCTTTAACTGATCCTCAGCTGTCCTGAGCACCCTTCAGTACCTAAACATCCGGTTTGCTATTAGAAGGATTGATGAGCATTCCCTTTTTTGAAGACAGGAAATGAGGAGGGACTGGCTGAGACTGTGACTGATTAAGGCTGCAGTCACACACACTAAATAATCCACTTTCAATCCACTTTCCAACCGGATTTTGCCAGTTCATACAGGAAAAATCCAGTTGGAAAGTGTACTGAAAGTGGATTGAAAGTGGATTATATTGAGGAATTTCAGACAGGCGATATCTTCCGGTAGGGAACCGGTTCTCAAACGGGTTCTGGTCTGTCATTTCAGACAGAACCCGTTTGAGAATCGGTTCCCTACCGGAATGTATTTGCCATTTCATACACAAAAGCTTCTGTCCCGTTTAGGAACCGGAACTGAAGCGTTTTACCTGTCAACCACTTCCGAGTAGTCTTCAGTTCCCTCTCCCGATTCTGTTACGCTTTTTCCCCCACCGCCTAATAGTGTTATGTTCTATGAGCCTTTAGGACAGAATAATTCCCATCTCCTCCTTTCCCTCCTTTAACTGATCCTCAGCTGTCCTGAGCACCCTTCAGTACCCAAACATCCAGTCCGCTATTAGAAGGATTGATGAGCATTCCCTTTTTTGAAGACAGGAAATGAGGAGGGACTGGCTGAGACTGTGACTGATTAAGGCTGCAGTCACACACACTAAATAATCCACTTTCAATCCACTTTCCAACCGGATTTTGCCAGTTCATACAGGAAAAATCCAGTTGGAAAGTGTACTGAAAGTGGATTGAAAGTGGATTATATTGAGGAATTTCAGACAGGCGATATCTTCCGGTAGGGAACCGGTTCTCAAACGGGTTCTGGTCTGTCATTTCAGACAGAACCCGTTTGAGAATCGGTTCCCTACCGGAATGTATTTGCCATTTCATACACAAAAGCTTCTGTCCCGTTTAGGAACCGGAACTGAAGCGTTTTACCTGTCAACCACTTCCGAGTAGTCTTCAGTTCCCTCTCCCGATTCTGTTACGCTTTTTCCCCCACCGTTTTTCGCTATAACGCTATAACGGAAAAGCATTATATCAACCCCATTGGAATTCCTGGAGTGTTTCGTTATAGTGCTATAGCGCTATAGCGCTATAAAGTGAATGTTCAAAAAAAAAAGAAAGAAAAAGCCGCAGATCGCCCGCACAGGCAAAAGATGGCAGGGAAAAAGCGGTGCAGTCTGAAATGCCAAACCGCTTCTGATCCGGCTCATTTCTGGTAGGGGCAAGCCATGTGTGAAATGGCAGCCCTGTACCGGTTCACTTCAAAACGGATGATTACCGGCTTGAAACCGGATGAAACTGGGTAATGTGAAATTCCCCAGCGTGTGTGTGTGACTGCAGCATAAGGCTATCTACTGGGTTTATGAAAGATGTAGAATTTGAACCAGGCACGTCCTGGTTCATCGTTTACACCTGGGTCTCTCAGCAACTATGTTGTCCTCAGCAGATCACGCCTGGGAGAGATGTTCCACACATTCCAATCATAGCCATGTCTTCCTTGATTGGCTAGAAGAATGGAAGACGGGAGTGGCCCAAAGCACAGACAACCAACCTATCCTTTCATAACCAAATAGCTGACAATTTGCTTCCCCTTAATAATAAATCTATGACTGACTGGCTCACCCTGCCTAAAACAAGAGCCAGGCCTGGCTGTGTCTGATGTGACTGAAGGGTTATTAAAGGGTTATTAAGAGCCTGATGGCATTACACCTGGGAAACTTGCAAGAAGGTGCCAATCCAGATGCTTCATAACCTTGGAGCCCACCTTGAAATGTTTGATTATGGTATCTCTGTGCAAAGTGTCATTTGGCTCTGTATATCCCCATTTCTTTTTCTTTTTTCCCCCTTCAGAAAACCAGTTTATCCATAGTTCCCAAGAGTTAACGTCTGCAGTGGTCCAGCTCACTCAAAAGCTTCAAGAAGCATTGCTTCAAAAAAGGCAGAAGGCTCGCGTGGTTCCCAGTGAGATAAAGAAGCAGTAGAGGAGAAAGCCAGATTTCAATCCCTTTCCGCATCAGTTTCAATTCCTTGGCATAGTTGCCCATTCTTGTTTAAAGTGTGATTTCCCATTAACATCCAGGTTTTGGGAAAAAATATTACGCATCAATTTAAAAGAATGTCTTCTTCAAAAATGAAATATTCATTTATTCCATGAAACTACCAATTATTTGATGGAGAGCAATGGTTCAGTGAACAGTGATTATTCAAATCACTTGGAAGAAATTATCCCCCCACCCCAGTGGTTTTCCTGCTGCTCTGCTGAACAAAGAGGATCTTGCATAAGAATGCATGGGAATAGGCACCCAAGACATTCCAAGACTGTTCTGCTCCTAATGTATATATTCTAGGGAGCAACAACACCAACAACACCAACATTCCCCAGTGGTTCCCAAACTCTTGCCCTGGTGACCCTTCAGTCCAAATTTACTTAGCATGGTGACCCACCAGTCCAAATGTACTTGGTATGGTGGATCACTTAAAACAAAACAAAACAAAGCATGCACAAAGTAATAAAACAAGAATAGTTTGAGCCCCACTTTCATGAGCATCATGACACATTTCTGCATTGGGACCCACAAGCTGGGAAAGGCTACCCTAGAGCACTTCTGAATATGGTCAGACAGTACAATTGTATGCAGCATTACACCTTTACTGAGCCCTTTGACTTCAATGGATGTTAAAGGGTGTGAGTCTGTTTAGGGCTGCCCTGTAAATGATTCAGGAAGGTTAAAGAGAAAAGAAGGCACTGTTTTATCTAAGTAAGATACAACTGAAAATAATATCTATCATTTTAGCTTACCTCTCCCTATGACTCCAGGTTGGGATCCAGTTCTTGCATAAATCATCCTGCCATGTTACTTTAGAGAATCCTGGGCAGACATATTTGCAAGTTTCATGAGCATACCGAAAATGCAGATTTTGCACAAATAAAGCCTCCCCATTTATTTGCTTTCTTTCCACCTCTCTCTCTCCTTCTCTCTCTTTTCCCCTTCCTCCCTCCCCCATCCCCCATCTATTTGCTTAATTTTTGCCTTTATTTCTTTCTCCCTTTTTTCTTCTTTCTCTCTCTCTTCCTTACTACCTCCCCCTCCCTCCCCCATGTATTTTCTTTCTTTCTTTCTTTCTTTCTTTCTTTCTTTCTTTCTTTCTTTCTTTCTTTCTTTCTTTCTTTCTTTCTTTCTTTCTTTCTCTCTTTAGGAAAGGCTTTGACCTCTGTGCCCTGTTGTAGACCCTCCATAGGAGCAATGTGTGAGACAGGATACTGGTCTGATCCAGTAGGCCTGTTCTTCTTATGTTTCTTGGTGCTCTCAATCATCCCATTTCCCCCCCAACGACGTTTATCACTTGTTTTCTCTCTCTCTCTCTCTCCTTTCAGCCTTTTTCATTCTTTCCACTTTTCCCTCCCCCCAACTATTTGCTTTCTTTTTTTGTTCTCTCTCTTCTTCCCTCCCTCCCTCTATTTGCTTTCTTTCTCTTTTCCCCTCCTTCCCTCCTCCTTCCCACATCTATTTCTTTTCTTTCCACCTTTCCTTCTCTTTTTCTCTTTCTCCCTTCCTTCCTTTCTCTTCCTTCTTTCTCCCTCTTACCCCCATCTATTTGCTTTTTTGTTTCTTTCTCTTTCATTCCACCTCTTTCATTCCACCTCTCTCTCTCTCTTTCTCTCTCTTAGACAAATATTATTAGCAAACAAATAAATATAATTGGACAAATAAATATCATTATCAATATCTGTTTTTACTCCTTTTGTTTTTATTTTTGGCAGTCTTATTTAATGCTAATAAAAAGCAAATTGGCATAGTTTCCAATAAAAAAGTGCTTGTAGTATTTGTTCATGTCTTGCGGCTCTCAGACATCTGACATTTATTCGCTGTGGCTCTTACGTTAAGCACGTTTGGCCACCCCTGGATTAGAGCAAACATGACAGTCGCAGCCCCTTGTCTATGAATACAAGTCTCTCCCTAGTTTCAGAGGGGAACTGAGTTGGTCTGCAGTGGAACAGCTAGATTTGGGTCCTGCAGCACCTCAGAGATGGACCAGATTTTCAGGGTATGAGCTTTCAGGAGTCAAAGCTCCCTTCGTCAGATACAATTTGGAATGGAGATCTCTGAGCCCTTCTATCCCAGCCAGAACGTCAGAGGGGTGTTGCAAAGAAGGAACGCAGGACGCTGAGGTACAGTGCTCATTGTAATCAACTGGGTTAGAGGAGAGGATAAATGCTTGCCCCCCCCTAAAATTAGCATCTGTAGTGAGATAAGAATCCCTTATTCAGCCCAGGGGGATATCCATTGTTCTGAACTTGTGAATGAACTCCAGTTCAGCAACCTCATGTTGTAATCTCCCTTTGAATTTTCTCTGTTGGTGGACTGCCATTTTTAGGTCAGCAGTGGAATGACCTGGAAGACTGAAATGTTCTCCCATTGGTTTTTGAGCAGTGTTCCCTCTAAGATGTGTTAGTGTGAGTTAGCTCACAGTTTTTTGGCCTCTGGCTCACACATTTTTGTCTTAGCTCAGGAAGGCTGGCTCCAGAGCAGACTAATTTATGCAGCTGCCAAATTGCTCGCTCAGAACTTTAATGCTAGTAGCTCACAAAGTAGAATTTTTGCTCACAGGACTCCACAGCTTAGAGGGAATGTTGTTTTTGAGTGTTGTGGTCCTTAATCTCAGGTATCTAACTGGAATCTCCATTCAGACTCTATTCTGAAAAACAGAGTCTTCAAAACTTATACCCCCAAACTCCTGTTGGTCTCTGAGGTGCTACTGGACCTGGATCCAACTCTGTCCCTGCAAAGGGCCATTGGGGGGTGCAGTGTAGTATGGTGGTTAGTGATTCAGTCTCAGATGGGAGAAACTTGGGTGCAAAAGTCCCATGAGTTATGGAGCTCCCTTGGTGGGGACAATCACTTTTTTCTGTGAGCATCCATGTATGCCACTTCGAGGTGGGAGAAAACAAGTGATAAACGTCGTTGGGGGGGAAATGGGATGATTGAGAGCACCAAGAAACATAAGAAGAACAGGCCTACTGGATCAGACCAGTATCCTGTCTCACACATTGCTCCTATGGAGGGTCTACAACAGGGCACAGAGGTCAAAGCCTTTCCTGGGTGTTGCCTCCAAGCACTGGTGTTCAGGGGCTTTCTGATTCTGACCATGGCAGGTGAGAATTTTACTGCTGAACTAAAGGGACACTTGTGTGTGTGTGTGTGTGTGTGTGTAAATCTGAACCCCTCCAGGCCTGTTTCTCCCCCCCACACATGCACCTTGTTTCAGCCAGGTTTCCTATTGGGGGAGGATAATAGGCACCTGTCATTTATGTTGCCATCTCTTGAGAAGTTCCTGCAGATGTGTGGGTGGAGCCTAGAGAGGGCAAGATTTAGGGAGGGGAGTGGCCTCAGCAGAGTATAATGCTACAGAGTCCATCCTCCAAATCCGCTATTTTCTTCAGGGGAACTGAACTCTAATCTGTTGAAATTCTGGGAGATCTCCACACTTCACCTGGAGGTTGGCCATCCTGCTCTCACTGGACTCTGCAATCCACAGCTTCTGCCTGCCACAGCCCCTGCCTTGGGCCAGCATCACATTGAAGCATTTGGTGAACATCTGATGAAGGGTGCTGTGACGCTTGAAAGCTTCTACCCTGGGAATCTTGTTGGTCTTCACGGTCTGCTGGGGCAGAATTGGATTCATGGAATGGATTGGCCAACCACTGTAAGGCAATCCAAAAAAGAGAACTTTGTTTGAAGGCATAGATTCTTGATGCCAGTAACCACAATTTCCCTCCCTTCCTAAATATAGATAAACATAGAAAAAGGAGAACAATCTCTACTTCTGCTAACTTAGAATTATATTTGCTCAAAGTGCCAGTTTCAAGAGTTTCATTTGCAAACTGTGAGCAGTACCATCAGAACCATCTTTGGGACATCAGCGTTCACAGGTAAGTTTGTTGTTGTCCGACTCTTTGCGACCCCATGGACCACAGCATGTCAGGCCCTCCCGTCTTCCGCCATCCTCCGGAGTTTCCTTAATTTCATGTTCGTTGCCTTGATAACACTGTCTAACCGTCTCATCCTTTGCCGTCCCCTTCTTCTTTTACCTTCAGTCTTTCCCAGCATCAGGGTCTTCTCCAGTGAGCGCTCCCTTCTCATTTGGTGGCCAAAATATTTGAGCTTCAGCTTCAGTATCTGGCCTTCCAGGGAACAGTCAGGGTTGATTTCTTTTAGGATTGACATATTCAATCTCCTTGCAGTCCAAGGGACTCTGAAGAGTCTTCTGAAGCATCATAATTCAAAAGCATCTATTCTTCGGCGCTCGGCCTTTCTTATGGTCAAACTCTTGCAGCCATACATTACTAATGGGAATACCATTGCTTTGACCATACGGACTCTTGTTGGCAGGGTGATGTGTCTACTTTTTATTATGCTGTCTAGGTTTGCCATAGCTTTCTTCCCAAGGAGCAGGTGTCTTTTAATTTCATGGATGCAGTCACAGGTAAGGTAAGTCCTGCCGATTCTGGGTGGGTTGTCTTTTCTGTTCCCAATTATTTTCTATATTGGAATCAGTGGTAACAAAAATATCACAGTTTTAGAATTGCTTTATTCCTTTTCTGGGTGATTCTGCATCTAGCTATCAATCCCCATTTTCTCAACTGGGGCTGATTCTGCATTGGCTTTTCCCTCCGTTGTTTTTATGAATCCCCCGTTGGAACAGAATTCCCCTCTGCATCGCATGCTGGTTTCACTTCCTTTGATTATTGGGTTTTATGGTAGCTTTCGCACTTCATGCCTCCGTTTTCATGAGAGGAAGTATACGTCAAGTCCTGATGATCACAGCAAAACAAAGGAACAAACTAAAACATGTGGGGAATGGTAGTAAAGTCCTGCAAGGGTCTGATGAAGCCAAAGAAGAGGAAAGTTGAGCTTCCAAGATCATATGCAGACCATTGGATGGATTTCTGAGAATCCCGCTATTCTTTTAAAATCCAGCTGCAAGAACGGGAAGAATGTTTTGGCATCTGTTCTGTGCAAAAAACACCTGCATCCTAAGGAAGATCTGGTGCTGCCGATCACATTTTGCATACTGTTTTGAGGGTCCAGTGCATACATTCCTTAGGACAGTGCTGCAGGATTGGTTGGTACATTGTCATCTAAGAGTAAGCTGGTCTGTTCCTTACCCTATAGCCAGCATTTTTGGAATCTGGGGATATTTGGTGTTAGGAAAAGCCTCCATGCACAGAAAACAAAAGGACAGCCTGGGTCTTTGTGACAGGGGCCAAGTGGTAGGTTGTTGCTCACTTTTATGGGCCCAGTTCCTTGCCCATCCTACCATTTGGTGAGGATCTTGGTAGCGATAAAAACAAGGTGAATGAGAGACAGATATAACCAACCTCTCTTTTCTCAGGTTTGGCCCCTTCTGGAGCTCGCCATGAAGAATTTGGTTTGGCTGCTCTTCCTGCCGGGTAACGATTTGTGTGTCAGTGGGTTGGAATGTGTCTCTCTTTGGTCTGTGGGAAGAGTAGGAAAGATGGATCCAACCAGACAGTACTGTACGTCTCAGGGGGCAATAAGCTGAAATTTTCCCTGGCAGGATGTAAAAGGAGTTATGCTCAAGCAAATGTGTACTCCCTCAGGTTATACATGCCAGTGATCTGGGAAGGGTCTGAAATAAAAAATCTAAACGTTTAAGTCCTTGTTCTGGTCTGGCCATCTACAGACTGCCTTAGTGAGCCTCAGATAAGGAGGGGAGGGGATTGGCTAGCCACTGTGTCTATAATTTTATACATGCATATAAAAAGAAAGAGAAATATAATTTCAATTATAACCAGTGTTAATTCATTGTCAATATAATTTCCCCTTACCCATTTTAAGCAGTTGTACCAATACAAGGGTTAATTTTCTTATGGGCTATAATTTTAATTAATTGTCAATACAATTTTCCTTAACCCTTTACCAATCTTAGTCACTTACACATAAACCAGAGTCCTCTAGATCAGCATTATTTAGGAGGTTTTATTCTTTTATTCTTTTTCAAAAACCTTTTTTTCATTAAAAAGGTTGCCTTTGTTGCAAATCCGGAAGCTGCAGCTAGTGCAGAATGCTGCGGCTAGGCTGCTGATGGGTCTCTCGAGGAGAGACCACATCCGGCCGGCGCTGCAAGCGCTGCACTGGCTGCCTATAGCATACCGGATTCGCTTCAAAGTGCTGGTTCTTACCTTTAAAGCCCTGAATGGCCAGGGTCCAATCTACCTAAGGGACCGCCTCTTCCCGTATGTTCCCCCAAGAGCGCTGTGATCAGGGAGCCTGGACCTTCTCCAGGTCCCGGGCCCCCGGGACATCAAGCTCTCCCAAACCAAGGCCAGGGCCTTCTTGGTGGCGGCTCCTACCTGGTGGAACGAGCTCCCGGCGGAGATCCGGGCCCTGCGGGACCTTGTACAGTTCCGCAGGGCCTGCAAGACGGAGCTCTTCCGCCAGACTTTTGAGTAGGAGCCGCCGCCACTGCCACTATACCACCATCGTGGCAGGAATTACCATCTACCTGGCCTTGGGTACGGAGAGACGCCGCCCTGAAGAGGAGCATTACTCTGGCGCTCCGACTCTTATATCGTCGGCCGCCAGTGAGGATCGACCATCTTAAACTTTCTTAAAATTGAACTGTAGAGCACCATTTTAGTTGTATTTATCAAAGTTTTAATGTAACATGTGTTTTATTCTCGGCGCTTGCCGCTTGTTTGCCGCCCTGAGCCGTATGGGTAGGGCGGGATATAAATCCCAGAATAAATAAATAAATAAATAAATAAATAAAGTCATTTTTCTTTGTCCTTGTCATCTGTATTCCATTTTGGTGGTGATTAGTATTTTTATGGCTTCTGTTTCATCTTCTCTGTGAAGTATAACTTTGAGGGTTTCAAAATTTGACAGTCTTTTAGTAGACCTGTTGTTCCCACTGTTCATCTTGGTTGCAGGGTTGTTCTGTATCTTCCACTTTTAAGTACTGAGGATCCTTTTCTATATATGTAAAGTCAAATTGTTTGTAGTGTTGTCTTACAGCTGGAAAGGTTTGCTGCTGGGATTCTTTTCCTCTATAGGTTGGGTCCACTGAATCATAATATTGCTCTGTGTCTTGTGCCATTTGATGCTGGAATTCCTTTATCTAGCTTATGGTTTGGGATGGTGTAGCAGAATATTTAGCCTTTACAAGTTCCAAAACTTCCTTAAATGTTGAGGTAATTTCATTCACAATCACCTCCCGAATCTCCTTCCAGGAGACCTGTAGTTGATCAATTTCTATAAAGCTCTTTGGGCAAATATCGTCTGGCATTTTTCTTTTTGTATCCTGCCCCCTATTTTCAAGCAATCACACAGACCAAGCAGTGATCTTTTCAAAGTTTATTGTCAGTGATTCTTTTCCAAGCTGACCGTGCTTAAAGTTGTTGACAGCTAGGAATTTGTTTGTGTAAGTCAGATGTTTACATCTCACCGAGCACAATAGTCATAATAAGCTCCTCCGTTCCTAGTCATGAAATGTGATGTCACAAAAATTGCCACGAAGAAGCAAAATCAACTCTAAATAGTTCTCTTTCGTTCTACCTTTCCCCCCTCAAAGAATAATATTAAAGCAAAAACAAAAGTCTCACTTTGCCCCAAGCAGTATTTCACTCAACTTTCTTTATGTGAATTATCTCTGCCACTCCATCATTAGGGAGGGGGCCCCTCCTTTCCATGTCCTTTTTAAAATTTATTACAGGGGCATAAAGAGAAAGAGAAAGTATTTTGTTTTTGGTGTTGTTTTTCCAGGTACTTACTACGTTATAAGTTGTAAATCTTCATAGGTAGTACCTACGAGGCTGAGATCGACTATCTGCTCCCAGGGCAAACACAGGTGGTGCAGTTTATGGCTCCCTAACTGCTCGTCTTCATTCTCTGCTTTGGGACGATCCAAAGCTTCACACCCATTTTGCAGCAAATGGGGCCCGAATCAAGTCCCTTGCACCTGACCTCCCTCCAGGAGGTCTGGTGGAGCTTGGGTTCCCCCGAAACTCCTCTAAATAGAACAAAGAGCCAGAGGCACCCAGGAGAAGTTCTTTGGTTCCAGCTATTTCTATGTGATATCAGAGTGGAGGTGACATTTGAGGGGCTTGGCTTCCTTTAGAAGAGAGAGCAATGGAGACTTAGAGTGTCTGTAAGATTTAGTTCTAAGAGAACACGGGAAGCTGGCCAAATTCTGCCTTGTGTTTCTTCCATTTCAGGTTTCCTTTGCAATCCAAACCCACTGAAGATAAACCCTGATTCCCTGGTTGCCTGGAAAGGATCTTGTGTAGTGATTCCCTGCCAGATCAATCGATATGATGGTGCTCTTCTCAGAGACATCTCCCTGCGTTGGTATTTTCAGCCTTTTAATGATACAAAACAGTCTGACTACTCTGGCCACTTACTATGCAACAGCTCTTCAACATCAAGGAAATGCAGTACCCCATCGCCGTCTGCTTTTGCAGGTCGGTTGGCGTTTGTAGGGAATGTCCAGAATAATTTAGAGAAGAAAACCTGCAGTTTGAAGATCTCTCAAGCCCGGACAGAGGACAGTGGCATCTATGGGGCAAGGCTTTCTGCTTCATATCTTTGGTCAGTTCAGCGATTTAAGTGGTTTCTCAATGCTACAGTTAATGTCACCGGTAAGAATTTAGTAAAGACATTCCTCTTTCCTCCTCATCCGTTATAAAACTCATCTTTTCAAGGGATCAGTGCTGTGAGATGTGAATGGGAAGTCTTCTGGACTAGCGCTAGGGGAGTGGTGCTAAGACAGAAACACTTTCCCAATCCTGGCATGGGAAAATGGCACTTCTCTTATGAGCATCCCTCCCAATCAGCGGGAGGATATGATTGGTAGATGGACAACAGTCTGTAGCACAGTCTTGTGGTTCAAGACCGTGGACAAAGCAGATGATCAGCTGACTCACAGGGAATGTGCTTGTCTCTCTTCCCTTTTGCTACACCACGGTATGGCTCTGGAATCTTGCCTTGTAATCTTGTCCACAGTGGAACTTTTTTTTTCTTTTACTCCTCTTGTGTCTTTAGCCGTAGTCTCCCCACCCCCACTTTTTTTGTTGCTTTTTCTGCTTTGGCCTAGTATGACATGCAGAAATTTGGCAAGTAAAGCTAGCATGGGAAACATGATTAGGAAAGCCCTTCCTGCAGAAATTGTGCATGCATTGGGACTCAGAGCAGGAGTAACAGAAAAACAGCACCGACACGAGTTTCATATGGGGGCACAGTGCATGATAATGGAAAGTGAATGAGAGATCAGTGCAATACAGTGATAGTCAAGGACAAGGGCTAAATAATTCATCATATCAGGTTTTTTAAGAGCTCAACAATACCTGTAACGTGGTGTACAGGATACAAATGATTAAGATCTGTACAGGCAGTAGGTTGTCAGTATATGGATGAGGCATACCTAATATGGGAAGCAGGCAGGGGTCATTTCATAGAAAAAGAGGTGCTGGAGCTCATTAGTATAACTTATTAGCATAACTTATTTGCATATGCCACAAACCCTGACATCACCAGAAGTGTGTCAGAAGGCAACACCCACTGCTCAGGCTCCACCGGACTGTTTTGGATTGCTAGCTATGGGGTGGGAAAGTGCAGATCTGCCCTCACAGAGGAGGGAGAGCTTGTACCTGAATAAAACTTGGTCTTAAAGGTGCCACTGGACTGGTTTGGGCCGGGGGGTCAGGGGGAGCTCTGCAACTTACCTGGCTGCTTCTTGCTGTGACTGAGGGCTCCTGGGAGCAGGGGGTGGGGCTTGTTGCATGTGCCTGCCCCCTGGGCTCTTTACTGCAGGAGCTCTGCTCCTGTGTGCTCCTGCAGGAAATGACCACTGGAAGCAGGTGGCTATTATCAATGGCAGAGCCATTTTCCAACTGTGTGTAGCATGAGAGGGAGCCACAAATATTTCATTCTGGACATTAACAGTGCACTCCTAAACATAGCATGACATCTTCCTGGTGGGGAGGGGAGGGGGAGGTTAGGGGCACCTAACAATCTTGTTTTTCCAATATATTGAAGACCATCAGAGTCCCGGAAGGCTGCAATTGTTGGCTTAATCAGGGTTCACAACATGGCCACCCCCAAGTTGTGCCAGCAGGGAGTGCTGGCGCAGCCCAATCATATCTCTCACCCAAACCCCTCCTACAACCGCAGTTCCCTCTGGCCCCTTGCCTCCTGCTTCTCCATGCAAACCTGTATCCTCCTGTCCTCAGAACAACCTGTCTTCCATTCCCACCATCAGTAGAACACCTTTGGGCTTCCTACCTGCTTCTTCTCTCCTGGATCAGCTGCCTCATAGGTGCATCACCTCACCTGTAATGGGAGCTATCGTTTTGAAGGAACTGCCAGCAGTGGAGGAATCTCCCTAGGGGTCAACATTGGTGGGCACCAGAGTGGCATCTTTGACCATGCCTGGGCCCCATGTTGATGCCTCATGGAGAAGTGTCAACACTTTGTCCAGCCAGCACTGCTGGCAGCCAGGCACTCTCACCCAAGGGGGCTGGTGGCCCATCCCATGGCAGAATAGACCACGCCCAGGGCCATGAAAAAGAGACATTCTTCTAAATCCATGTACTTCAATGAACTTTGAAGGGTCTAATTCTGCTTACGATGGCACTGAGATTCCCTATCCTAACAGGTGTCACGTGTGAAAGCATATGGGTCGGGGCTGCATGTTGTCGGTATAGTTGCTGATTTTTTAAAAAATATGTAGCCAAAGCTTCTGTGTCCATGTAGAATCCAGCAGAAGAAGCCACACATTTCTACAAGGATATCTTTTGAGATTTTCCCCTAACTATAACTTGGGCATATCCCAATTTATTTTCTGGATGTAGAGTCACCTCCAGATCCTAAGATGGACATCAACCCTAAAAATATCCGAGAAGGGTGGACAAGAGTGACCTGCTCTGTACCATACCACTGTCCCGAGGAACCGCTAGGACTGACTATCAGTGGCTTAGGAGGGACTCGTTTGACTTCCACAAGAACGACTATCAATAATGGAATGATCCAAACAGTCGTGATTTTGCAAATGACCTGGGAGGACCATGGGAAGTCTCTCGTCTGCTCCCTGAAAAGACAGAATGGGTCAGAAATATCCAAGAGCACCATGCAACTGGATGTGAAATGTGAGTTTTGTGTAAGGAGGAGGGATCTGGGCAAAGTGGGTGAGGAGAGACCCTGAAAAGAAGATATTGCTGGGCCTGAACAAAATATACTAGTCTGATGAGTCACAACACTACCTGTGAAAGCTGGGTGCAGTAGGGCATCATAGAACAACAAATATGTTTGTGTTTGGTTTTTTTTAAGTACCCATGGGTACACTTTTATTAATTTTTCTTTTATAATCTACAACAAACAAATCTACACACTACAAACAGACACTCTACTACACACAACATGTATACCAAGAGTACAGTTACATTATATGCTTATATCCAATTATTTAATTAATAGAAACGCTCTATCACTTTCCATTCTTCTGTCTTCTGTGTTCTCAAGTCCATTGTGCCATAATTGCCCAATCGTCTATTGTACTTACATTATACCAATCATAAAACTTTTTCCATGTTTTTTGAAATGTCCACTCTTTGCTTAATCTCATTTCTAAAGTCAGTTTATCATTTTCTGCTGTTTCAAAAAGTTTATTCACAAACTCCTGTTTCGTTGGTATCACCATAGTTTTCCAATACTTGGCATATAAGATTCTTGCAGCCTGTATCTCTTTTTCATGGCTCTCTTTCATAGCCACTTCTTCATTGCTGCGGTGGTGGACAGTGACATCAAGTTGCAAGAGGTGGACTGCCATTGCCTTCATATGTCTAGCAACCCCGGGCTTCCTTGCTGGGTTCTCATACGCGTGGAATTCACCGCTGCAGGATAAAATGTGCCCCTTTTACTCTTACATTTCCAGCATTTATCAGAACAGTTAGTATTTTGCTTAGCCAATCTATCAGGTGTAATATACCATCTATAAAACATCTTATACATATTCTCTTTATATGTTATAGCATTAGTCCGAGGCCCAAACAATTGTAACCCACCAAGGGGCTTTTAAAGTGAACAGGCTGCAATTCGGGGTCAACGTAGCACCTGGGATTTTTCAGGGCCTCATGGAACGTCTACTAAGGGGGGTACCTGGCACAGTGCCCTATTTTGACGACGTGCTGATTGCGGGCGGGTCTGAACAGGAACTACTGGACCGGGTTAAAGAGGTCCTCAGGCGTTTTCAAAATGCCGGCCTCAGAGTTAAGCGCTCAAAATGCACGCTCGGGGTGGAAAGTGTGGACTTCCTGGGGTTTCGCATTGACGCAGAGGGAGTCCACCCCACGGATGAGAAGGTATCTGCAATCCAAAACGCCCCCAGGCCGGTGAGTAAGAAGGAGCTCCAATCCTTTTTAGGACTCCTGAATTTTTATCATGCGTTTTTACCGCATAAGGCATCAGTGGCGGCCCCTTTGCACGCGCTTTTGCACAAGGAGGCAAAATGGAAGTGGGGGCAGGCCGAGGAAAAGGCTTTTGTGGGAGTCAAGGAGCTGCTGACATCTAATGCCGTACTCACGCATTATGATGAACACAAGCTCCTGGTGTTAGCTGCTGACGCTTCACCGTTTGGAGTAGGCGCAGTTTTAAGCCATCTGATGCCTGATGGGAGCGAAGCGCCTATCGCTTTTTATTCTAGATCACTATCTGCGGCAGAGCGGAACTATGCCCAGATAGACAAGGAGGGTCTGGCGTTGGTAGCGGCTGTCAAAAAGTTCCATGATTTTATTTTTGGCAGACGATTTTTGCTGGTCACTGACCACAAGCCGCTACTGGGGATTTTTGCGCCCGATAAGCAATTGCCAAACATCATGTCCCCACGCATGCTTAGATGGGCGATATTTTTGCAGGCTTATGATTTTGACTTAGAGCACCGGCCTGGGAAAGCGATTGGGCATGCGGATGCCCTCAGCCGGTGCCCGGTGCCGGACATTGGCGCAGACCCTGCCCCCGCCTGTGAGGTCTTGGCAATTGAGGAGCTTCCTCGACCCCCGGTATCATCCAGGGACATTGCAGCACACACGGCCAAGGATAGCGTGCTGTCCCGAGTATTAAACTGGGTTTGGAGGGGGTGGCCGGTTGGAAGCGTTGAACCGGAGTTCGGCCCTTACAAAAGCCGTCAAAATGAACTATCCATTTCTAAGGGCTGTGTATTATGGGGGAACAGGGTGGTGGTTCCTGACAAACTCAGGACGAGAGTGTTAGAGTCGCTGCACGAGGGTCACCCCGGTATGGTACACACCAAAGCGTTGGCCAGAGGGTATGTCTGGTGGCCGGGGCTGGACAAAGAGATCGAAGAATGGGTACGAGGGTGTCCCAAATGCCAGCAAGTCAGACCCGATCCCCCACAAGCTACACCCCAAGGCTGGGAGTCATCTGGTAAACCCTGGGCCAGATTGCATATAGATTTTGCTGGCCCTCTCCAAGGGCAAATGTTCCTAATTGTGGTGGACGCTATGTCCAAATGGCTGGAGGTCGTGCATATGAAATCGACCACATCACTTGCTGTGATCCATGCGCTCCGCCGACTTTTTGCCACCCACGGGTTGCCTGACGTCATCGTCAGTGACAACGGGCCTCAATTTGTGTCTGAGGAATTTAGGCTCTTCCTCACGAGTAATGGCATACGCCAAATGACTTCGGCCCCTTTCCATCCGGCATCTAATGGCCAAGCCGAACGGATGGTCAGGACGGCCAAAGAGGCCCTGGGTAAAATGGACGAAGGGGACTGGAGCCAGAGGCTGGGCTCCTTTCTTTTGCTGCAGCACACCACCCCCTGTAGTGCTACAGGCCGTAGTCCGGCCGAATTGTTAATGGGGCGGAGACTCACGACCCGTTTGAACCGTATGCACCCAGACCTATCAGAAGATCAGTCCGAGCGTACCACTGCGCAACCGAAGGTGCGCATGTTTGAAAAAGGGGACAAGGTTTTCGCACGAAATTATGCAAACGGGCACTTGTGGCTTCCTGGGGTTATATCCGACTCTGTGGGTACTCGAATGTATGTGGTGCAGTTAGCTGACGGTCGAATATGGCGGCGCCACATAGATCAGTTAAGGAGACGTTGGGCTAGGGACAGCGCTGACTCTCCGACGGCTGAATCCCCTGATGTCGAGTGGACACCCCCAGAGCAGGCGGTGAGTACCGAAAGGCCCGGTACTGTCCCCGAGTCAGGGCAGAACCCTGTGTGCGGGGCTGAAATCCCAGTCGAGTCTGTGCCTGATCCAGGCTGTAGTGAACCCCACTCTGACCCACAACCTTGTCTGCCCGTGGTGCCTGCACCGCTCCGCAGGTCCCAGCGTTCGCGGCAAATGCCGACTTATCTGAAGGACTATGAGTGTAAATACTGTTGGAATAACTGATGTACAAAGGTTGATTGCATGTTTGTAAATAATAAAACAATTGGGATGATGGCTTAACTTAGGGGGGAGGAATTGTAATGTATTGAAATGATTACATGAATCACCTCATAGGACTCCCATGTTAAGCTTCGAGCCAGACCAGGGCTCCTCTGAGCGAACTTCCTATTGGTCGCTTCGTAACAGCGACCAATCAGAACGATACCATTCCCTAGGAGGGAAAGACTCCCATTGGTCTTTATTCTAGCAATCTCATTGGTTGTTATTTGTAAATAGGCGTGGCTACATTAGCCCGGTTATGTTTAAAAGGAGCATAAGCTCCCACTGTTTTCTGTTCTGGTTTCTTACTGAGTTAGTGCTTGCTCGTTACTTCCAATAAAGCTGAATCACTTGCTGAATCACTGTACGAGTCCTTTGTTAGCGCGATCTAACACTTACAGCTAGACGGTAACAGCTGAGTTTTTGTGATAGGCTCTGTTGGTAATTTTCTTTTGTGGCCATACCGTGTAACTCCTACAGATGGATATCATCTCTATCAGTTACATGAGTGGCTAATCTACTATCTCCTTCCTTCTCCTGTTCTGCCCCTTTTCACTCAGTGTTTTTCCCTTGGTCCTGCTACAATCAAACTAAAACTATGAAAAGCAGAATGGACTATTTTTTGAAAACATACGGGCAGGGTTTTTTCTTTTTTAAAAAAGACAGCTTTCCCCAACATTTCTGGAAACGAGTGATTGCCGTTGTTTTCCGCAATGGATTGAATATTACTAACAAAAATGAAAATGGATTTTCGTTATTTGATTCCTTAACATCGGAGTGCACATCTCAGGTCCTGGGACCCCCCTGGCCGTGATTGTTGAGGAACAGTCAGGTTCAGAAGAGGTACTTGAACATCAGGCAGTTCTTATGGATCAAGTTTTCATGTAACACAATTTTCTCAGATAAAAGACGGCACGTGCGGCCCTCATCATACCCAAAGGGCACCACATTTCAGATCAAAACGTTGGTAGTCCCAGCCAGGAAAAGATCAAGCTGGCGCTTCAAATTGTTTTAAAAGGATAGGGGCACAAGGGGACACATAATTATTGCAGATGCTGCATGCGGATATTTGTAAAGGAGTGCAGTATACACCACAAGAACTGAGTTGGTGTTATAGTCATGCATGACCACAGAGGGTGTCAGTGAGTTGTATGTTGGTCTTATTTCTAGTACCTCAAACCTAGTTTCTTTCAAGGAAATGTTTATACCGCTTATCTGACTTCTGCTTCTTTCTCCTGACGGTTTCTTATTTCAGATGCTCCTAAAGATCTTCAGGTGATAGCTTCGCCTGGAACAATCCTTCGAGCAGGAGAGACACTTTCTCTGGAGTGTATGATCAACAGCAGCAACCCAGAGGTTTCTGAGTACCTTTGGTATAAGGATGATCAACTGATGGATGAATGGATGAATGACAAAAAAATGGAATTTAAAACCGAAGGAGACTGGCATTCTGGTGCTTATAGATGTGAGGCAAAAAACAGCATTGGGTCCCCGAAGTCAAGTGAACTCAGCATAAATGTTCAGTGTGAGTTCATTCATTGAGATAATGCAATTGATGGGATTTTGAATGTGGGAATCATCAACATAACAGTGGGGTGAAATTGGGGAATGGTGGGTTAGGGGAGGGAAGGAACCTTACGGGGATATGATGCCATAGAATGCATGTTTCAAAACAGCCATTTTCTTCCAGGGGAACTAATCTGTCTAGTCTGGAGATCAGTTCCAATTCCAGGAGATCTCCAGGTCCCACATGGAAACCCTGTCTAAGGAGGGCTTACAAATTTGTTTCATTGTTGATGTGTAGAAGTTTGTCCATTTTGGGAGACCATAGTCAGTTGCTGAGCAGACTAGAGCTCTCTATACTAAAAGAGAGGATAAAAAAGAAAAATGAAGGAGAACATAGAGCAGGGGTCTAAGAAGTGCAGAAGAATAAAACCTTGTATTAAGAATTGTGACATGTTGTTTCACATCAAGCTACAAAAGATTTCCCATGGGAAACAAATAATGTCTTGCGCTTTTAAATGGATAGCAATATAAATTTAAATTCTACATTGGCCACAACCTAAAACTGGCTTTCTTATACTTTCTCGCCTCCGTTTATGATCGTTACAAGTTCCATCACTTGCATGAGGGAAAAGCAGATTTCCTCTCTGAAGAGTTGGTTTTATCTGGGAAGAACTGGAGAATGGAAGAGGCTGGCTTCACAAGCTTGAACAGAGACCCCTGCTGTTATGTTGCTATAGGTATAAAAGAACAACAGATACAGTTGGTTTGGTGTAGTGGTTAAGTGCGCGGACTCTAATCTGGGAGAACCAGGTTTGATTCCCCACTCCTCCACATGCAGCTGCTGGGTGACCTTGGGCAAGCCACAGTTCTTGCAGAGCTGTTCTCTTGAGCTGTTCTCTGAGAGCTCTTTCAGTCCCACCTACCTCTCAGGGTGTCTGTTGTGAGGAGAGGAAGGGAAAAAGATTGTATGCCACTCTGAGACTCTGAGTAAAGGGCGGGGTATAAATCCAATCTATCCTCCTCCTCCTTCTCTCTCTTCAGTAGTTTTTGCCTTGGACATCCTAAGTACCAACACAACTTCAGCCTATGGGATACGCTAAGGAAGTATTGTTAATATGAAGGTTTTTGACGTCCAGTGATCTTTTTCTTTTTCCAGGATCCCTTTTGTCTCGAACTTTGAAGATTTAGGGCTGGGAGAGCCAAGTTATAGACTGGACCTGTCCTTTTGGTCCTTCCGCCACCTCATTAGACTGTTTATTTACAGTATACATGGTGGTGGAAAGTGGTGTTAAGTCACAACCAACTTATGCAGACCCCGTAGGGTTTTCAAGGCAAGAGATGGACAGAGGCGGTATGCCATTGCCTGCCTCTATGTAGCAAATCCTGGACTTCCATGGTGGACTCTCATCCAAGTAGTAAACAGAGCTGACCTTGCTTAGCGTCCAAGATCTGATGAGACTGGGCAAGCCTGGGCCATCCAGGATAGGGTGGAAAAAAAATGCACACATCCCTAAAAATGTAACCGGGACAGCATTTCCAGAGATTTTTGGAAACTACAGATTGCCAGTATTTTCGGCAATGAATGGAACAGTAAGCAGGAAAGGATCAGGCTAGCTCCTCCAACTGTTTTAATAGGACAGGGGCCCAGTGAGGCAGAAGAGTAACTGCAAGTGGCATGCAGGCATTGCATGTGAATACATTTGTAAATGAGTGTAGGATATAAGGTTAGAATTAAGTTGGTGCTGTATTCATGTGGGATTGCAGAGGGTGTCAGTGACTTGGATAATGGTTTTATTTCCAGGACCTCAAACCTAGGCCTTTTCTGCACCCGTATATTTCCTCAGTCGCTGAGCACATCCTGTTCTTACATTCTGCATTCCCTCCCACTGTCACTTTCAGTTTGTATTGGGGCTTTCTCTTGTTTCTGCATTTGTTTTACAGGAATCTGCATTCAGACCGCTTCCAGCACACTGTGGCCCCGCAGCAACCAAAACTCCCTTTGCTGCGATTCTTTGTTCTCATCTGCTTTCAAATCGCTAATCCTTTCTAAAGTAGAATTGTTTCTGCGGGCATTTAAGTACTGCCCACTGCCCCTTCCCCATTTCTGCCCCTCTCTCTTTATGTTGACACTCTCTCCCTGTTCTGTTTTCTTTCCCTCCTTCTCCAAAGACAAAGGAGGACGTGTCCTCTCACTCAGGCAAACTTTTAAAAAACCAGAGAGAGCATAAGAAGGAAACAGTAAATATGAAGGACTAGGGGATTCCCTGCTCCCAAATGTGTCAGTCTTTCATGTGTGGGCCTGGATTTCCCCCTCCCTTCCCTTTCTTTTTGCAGAATCACAGAGGGAAGTAGGGAGGGTGGGTGGTTGGGGGGTTGGCAGCCAGTTAGCTCAAAAAATGCTGGTTTTGCTTGTAGATGCAGAATCCATGCAGAATATACAAATAAATAAACCAGAGGGGGAAAACCCAGTGCAGAGGGATTGCGTGCAACTGCAAAGTCAACCCTTAAGGTTTGAGTCCTCGGATATTCCGTAGGAAGCTGTCAGTGCAGAAAGGGGCCCTAATTTCTTCCAACGCATTTTTTGTACAGCTTATCTGACTTCTGCCTCTTTCTCCTGACAATTACTGATTTCAGATGGTCCTAAAGATGGTGGGCTGATAGTGTCACCTGCAACGACCATTCGAGAGGGAGAGATACTTTCTCTAGAGTGTACACTCAAGAGCAGCAACCCAGAGTTTTCTGAGTATCTGTGGTATAAGGATGACCAAGTGATGGATGAATATAAGAATCACAAAAAAAATTCAGTTTGAAATCAAAGGAAACCAGCATTCTGGTACTTATACATGTGAGGCTAAGAACAGCGCTGGGACCCAAAAGTCAGAAGAAGTCTTCATAGATGTCCAATATGAGTAGATTTAGCAAGAGGGTACAATAGATGCCCTATAGAGTGTGGGAATCATCTCTCCTTATATATAATTGAATAGTGGGTGCCAAAGTTCTAATTCTAAAATGCACTCCCTTAATGTATGGCTGATGGCACTGCTCCTCAGCATATATCACCACCAATCAGAAGGGAAAGCCCGGGTCCCGCCCACACCACAACTGCTGCAACAACCTGGTCTTTTGCATATGGAAGCTGATTGGACTTCACTCCATTCCACACCTCAAACTCTCCCCCCCCCCGCAAGGCAGTTGGAATGTCAGTTGCATATGGAATCTGCTGTATTCTGGTGGTGTGCAGGTCCCAGATTCATGTTTTAAAAGCAGACTGACACTGTTTGCCCAAAGCCAGAGCACTCTCCCAGAGCCTCTTTCTAGATCTCATTGTATTTATTTCCACAACGGGCCTTATTTCTAGTAAACGTATAAAAGGGTTTCTGTGAAGGCTTCTGATGCCAGCCTCTTCCATTCTCTTTCTCATGATGGTTAATCGTATCTTACACCCCAAATCTGCTTTATCCTCATACTAGTTATGGTATTTGTAACTATCAGAAATGCTAGTCATGGTGCTTGTAACCATCATAAATGGAATGTAGAAAGTTGAAGAAAGCCGGTTGTATGTTCTGATCAGCACTGGATCTAAATTGGCATCACAGAGCATTTAAAGGGTAAGATGATGTATGTTCCCCATGGGAAAACCCCTTAGCTATCAAGTGAGATGCAGAAACTGCTCCCCAGAGTATTTGCATGGAGGATCGTGTCATCAGGAAACATAGCTCAGTCAAAGGCTCCAGATGCAACATAATGACATTGTCCAACTGAGTGGAGTCAATCCCAATGTCAGGATGTCAGACTGAATAGAAAACCACAGTTTTTAAACGTAATATGAAATACCAGTGTATGGTATTTCTGGGCAGGTAAATTAGGGATGCTCAACCCCACCCACCAACCCACCTGTTTGCCTCATGTCCTGTTTGCCAGAGGTGAACAGGGACCTGTTTTTCAGCAGACTGTTCTTCTGACCAGTTCATAACTTTTCAGCCGATTGATTCACTGCATTCCTTCCAAACAATGCAGTTCAGTGCAACTGGCCAACATTCCATCCCCACTGCCCTTGCTACTGGACGGCTTTTAAAGTTTTTTTAACTAGTACCAGTAATAGCCAAGGCCCTAGGCGGGCAGCCTCAGCTCACTGGAAACCCTTCACGACTTCCCCCTGCCTTCTGTGATTCTGTCCATAACAAAAATGGATCAGTCTGGACATCCTTGAACCAAACTTGATGGAGACTGCATTCTTTGACAGCACAACAGTATGGCCGATGTTGGCAAAGTCACAGGTGTTCTCTGGAGCACATAGGTTGATCTCTTTGTAATGAAATGTCCTTAAAGGAAGGGGGTAGATGATTTCAAAGGTTTCTGCCTTTGTTCCTAGCTCACTTGCACTACCCATCAGATCCTGCTGCCTCTGGACTTGAACCCACAACAGAGAATGGTAAGTCTATCAATGTATACCGAACTGAGTGTATTAGAGAACTAGATGAGGAATAACTTACGGTCATAGGATTGCTAACTCCATATGGGGAAATTCCTGAAAATTTGGGGGTGGAGCCTGGGGAGGGTGGGGTTTGGGGAGGGATCTCAGCTGGCTATGATGCCATCGAGTCCACTCTCCAAACCCGCCATTTTCTCCAAGAGAACTGATCACTGTGGTGTGTTGAGCAGCTGGGATTCTGGGTGGTCTCCAGGCACCATTTGGAGGTTGGCAACCCCATGCTGGGGCATGGAGAAGCTAGAGTTTGAAGGAACAGGTACAGGAAGTGACTCAGCAGAGAAGTAGGGACGAGAGAGAGAGAGAGAGAGAGAGAGAGGGAGTTCAGGATTTATTTAGTGAAGACTTTCCCTTATTACCTCTCTCTCAGTTAAGAACCACCACCCACTTGAAACAGTAAGTAGCAACTACATGTCTGAGGGTGTTTTATCATGTGATTTTGACACTGAGACATCTTTGTGGGTATTTGAGCGAATACATGTTTATGTCTTTGTCGGCAGAAGGACCTCAGTCTTCTCCACTGCTTCCCTCCACTCCTGAAGGTGTATCCTCCCTCTTGCCTTCAACATCCTATCCCCTTTCCCTGTCTGAACTGCCCCCATCAGGGGTCCCCGTCCCTCCTCTCCCATCTTCTCAGGAACCCTGTGATGGCAGAACCCTGATGGAGGAATTCAGTTTCCTCAGTGAATCGCTGGACCAGATTGTAAAGGCCCGTAAGTGTTCCCTGTACAACAGGCACCAATTTTGCTTCAACACTGATTGTTAAACATTTGCATAGTGCTCCAGAAGGTTCAGGTTGCTTCACATCTATTGTCTCAGTAATCTCTCCTTATATATAATTGAATAGTGGGTGCCAAAGTTCTAATTCTAAAATGCACTCCCTTAGTGTATGGCTGATGGCACTGCTCCTCAGCATATATCGCCACCAATCAGAAGGCAAAGCCCGGGTCCCACCCACACCACAACTGCTGCGACAACCTGGTCTTTTGCATATGGAAGCTGATTGGACTTCACTCCATTCCACACCTCAAACTCCCCCCCCAAGGCAGTTGGAATGTCAGTTGCATATGGAACCTGCTGTATTCTGGTGGTGTGCAGGTCCCAGGTTCATGTTTTAAAAGCAGACTGACACTGTTTGCCCAAAGCCAGAGCACTCTCCCAGAGCCTCTTTCTAGATCCCCGTTGTATTTATTTCCGCAACGGGCATTATTTCTAGTTGTTATCATAACCCTGTAGTGTAGACCTGTATTAGGTCTCCCATTAACCCATCTGAGGTAGGGAATTACTGCTCCCAGTTTCCCACTCCTGAGACACAAAGGAGTCGGAGAAAAAAATGGCCTCCACATAGTAACACTCTAGGAATTGCTGCTTAGTCTCTATGGTAAAGTCCATAGAGATTAGGGGAGACAGTCTAGAGGGTCACCCAGAAGTGACACAGCATCCTTCTCAAACCTGCCCTCTCCAGGCACTGCGCAACTAAATCTCCCTGCGTTTTTCAAGGCAGTGCCGGGCACCTTGGCCTGTATTATCATTGAAAATATTATTATTACAAGCAAAGGGAGAATGGGAGGAAGGGAAGGCAGTGTGGTGTAGCCTGATCTTGTCAAATTTTGGAAGCTAAGCAGGGTCGGTACTTGGATGGGAGACCACCAAGGAAGACTCTGCAGAGGAAGGGAATAGCACAGAAGCTCTGATTCTCATTTTTATCGAAATCCCTTTGCTGGGGTTGGCATAAGTCGGTTGTCACTTGATGACACTTTTGTTTCTATGAGGAGTTGGGAGGCCCACAAAGCACTAGGAAATTACCCCTTGGTCCTCATAGTGCTATGTTCTATGAACCTTTAGGGCAAGATAATTCTCATCTGCTCCTTTCCCTTTCTTCTCTACCTCCTTTAACTGATCCTCAGCTGTCCTTAGCACTCTTCGGTACTCAACCATCCAGTTTGATATTAGAAGGATTGATGAGCATTCCCATTCTGAAGATGGGGAATGAGGAGGGACTTGCTGAGATTATTTACTGGGTTTATGGAAGATGCGGAATTTGAACCGGGCACCTCCTGGTTCATAGTTTGCACCTGAGTCTCTCAGCAACTACGTTGCCCTCAGGAGATCACGCCTGGGAGAAATATTCCACACATGCCAATCATAGCCATGGCTTCCTTGTTGGCTAGAAGAATGGAAGACGGGAGTGCCCCAAAGCCCAGACAACCAGCCGATCCTTTCATAACTAAACGGCTGACAATTTGCTGCCCCTTAATAAGAAATCTCTGGCGGGCTGCCTCGCCCTGCCTAAAATTAGGGCCAGGCCTGACTGTGCCTGATGTGAAAAGCCAGATTATGGGAACGTGTGATCAGATCTACTGATACATGTCTGGCCTTACAAAGCAGCAGGTGGGGCAATTTGGATCGGGACAAAGGACTGGGACGCTATGCCTCTGCACAATCTTTGGGTTAAAATGTCTCACACTTAAGGTGTTGTTAATCCCAGCATGCCTGTGTGTATTGGGGTTGGGGAGGACACGGATTGATATTATGCTGTTCTTTTTGTTAAAGGATTGTTAAGCAACTGAAGGCATTATGCCTGGGAAACTTGCAAGAAGGTCCCAATCCAGATGCTTCATAAACTTGGAGCCCATCTTGGAGAGTTTGATTATGGTATCAGTGCAAAGTGTCATTTGGCTCTGAATATCCCCATTTCTTTTTCTTCCCCCCCCCTTCAGAAAACCAGTTTATCCATAGTTCCCAAGTGTTAACATCTGCGGTGGTCCAGCTCACTCAAAAGCTTCAGGAAGCGTTGCTTCAAAAAAGGCAGGAGACTCGCGTGGTTCCCAGCAAGATAAAGAAGCAGTAGAGGAGAAAGCCAGATGTCAACCCCTTCCCACATCCGTTTTAATTCCTTGGCATGGTTGCCCATTCTTGTTTCAAGTGTGATTTCTCATTAACACCCAAGTTTTCGAAAAAAATATTATTCATCCATTAAAAAGACTTTCTTCTTCAAAAATTAAATGTTCATTTGTTCTGGGAGACTACCAGTTATTTAATGGACAGCAAAGGTTCAGGAAATAGAGATTATTCCCACACACCCCCAGAGTGGTTTCCCTGCTGCTCTGCTGAACAAAGAGGATTTTGCATAAGAACACATGGAAATAGGCACCCAAGGTACACGGACATTCTAAGAGGGCCCTGCTCATAATGTATATGTTCTAGGGAGGAACACCACCAACATTCCCTAGAGCAGTGGTTCCCAATGTTTTTGCCCAGGTGACCCTCCAGTCCAAATCTACTCAGAATGGTGACCCACCAGTCCAAATGTGCTTCGTATGGTGACCCACTTAAAAAAATGAAGCATGCACAAAGCAATAAAACAGGAAAAGTATGAGCCCCACTCTCATGAGCATCGCAACGCACTTTTGCATTGGGACCCACAAGCTGGGAAAGGCTACCCTAGTGCACTTCTGAGTATGGTCAGTGAAAAGTACACAGACGGAGAGTGATTTCAGCTTAGCGTACTTTATTAGATCAGGAACAAGATGACTTTAGTCGGCTCGCAGGCCGGCTTGCATTCCCCATGAAGCCGCCACCCATAACACACCCCTACCTCCCAATAGGTTATTTACAGTGGTCGAGAGTTCCATAGGCTCTCGGCTGGGAACCTAACCCCCTGATTGGTGCGGGCTAGGATCCGCATAGTCCATTGTCTTTTCGAGCGAAGCTCAACGTTGGCGCTTGACCGCGTGGAGCCCAAGCTAGCCACGCGGTCTGAGCTGAGTATATTACAGTCAGGCAGTGCAATTGTATGCAACGTTACACCATAGTGAGCCCTTTGACTTCAATGGATGTTAAAGGGTGTGATTCTGTTTAGGGTTTCCCTGTAAATGATTCATGAAAGTTAAAGAAAAAGAAGGCACTGTTTTATCTAAGAACAATAAAGTAGAAAA
The DNA here is from genome assembly GCF_001447785.1 of Gekko japonicus. Taxonomy (NCBI): domain Eukaryota; kingdom Metazoa; phylum Chordata; class Lepidosauria; order Squamata; family Gekkonidae; genus Gekko; species Gekko japonicus. The sequence goes on from NW_015160960.1 coordinate 62,503, forward strand.
CAATGTCAATCGTTTTAGCTTACCTCTACCTATGACTCCAGGTCTGGATCCAGTTCTGGCATATATTGCCCTGCCACATTACTTAGAGACTCCTGGGAGACATATTTGCAAGTTTCATGAGCATAACAGAAATGCAGATTTTGCACAAGTAAAGGCAGCTGCATTATAACTCTGACAGCCACTAGATGGTGGAATAGGTTTGAATCATCCTGCTTGGGCATGCCCAGAAGACACCTTGCTCAGAGGAAGTGATGCAAATCTGCAAAAGTTTGGTGCTGGCTCTGGAAAGCCAGTGTCAGCCTTGTTTACTCCGCAGAAGGGATCAGAGCAAACATGATAGTCGCAGCCCCATGTCTATGAATACACTTCTGTCCCTAGTTTCCAAGGGGAGCCAAGTTGATCTGCAGTAGAACAGCTAGATGTGGGTCCCACCAGATTTTCAGTGTAGAAGCTTTCGAGTGTCAAAGCTCCCAACGTCAGATACAATTTGGAATGGAGATCTCTGAGCCCTTCTATCCCAGACAGAAGGTCAGATGGGTGTTGCAAAGAAGGAACTGAGATCGCAGAAGTACACTGCTCATTGTCATCTACTGGATTAGAGCAAAGGAGAAATACTGGGGGGAGGGCATAAAATTAGCATCTGTAGTGAGATAAGGATCCTATGCCCGTATTCAACCCTGGGGGGTGCCCATTGTTCTAAACTTGTGAATGAACTCACGTTCAACAACCTCACGTTGTAATCTCCCCTTGAATCTTCTCTGTTGGTGGACTGCCACTCTTAGGTCAGCAGTGGAAGGACCTGGAAGATTGAAATGTTCTCCCGTTGGTTTTTGAGTGCTGTGGTTCTTAATCTCAGATGTCTAACTGGGATATTAGGACTCCGAGACCTCCATTCTGACTCTGATCTGACAAAGGGAGCCCTGTGAAGGCTTATGCCCCCCAAACTCTTGTTGATCTCTGAGGTGCTACTGGATTTGAATCCAACTCTGTCACTGCAAAGGGCCATTGGGGTGGGGCAGTGTAGTATGGTGGTTCGTGATTCAGTCTTGGATGGGAGAAACCTGTGTTCAAATCCCCCAAGAGTTAAGGTGGGGACAGTCACTCTTTCGCAGCTTATTGTACTTTACAGCATTGCTGTGAGCATCCATGTGGGCCACTTAAAGTTGGGAGAAAACAAGTGATAAAAGTGGTTGGGGGGAAATGAGGTCACTGACAACACCAAGATAGCGTAAGAAGAACAGGCCTACTGGATCAGACCAGCACTCCATCTAGTTCAGCATCCTGTCTCACACATGGTTCCTATGGATGGTCTACAACAGGGCACAGAGGCCAAGACCTTTCCTGGATGTTGCCTCCAAGCACTGGTGTTCAGGGGTTTTCTGATTCTGACCAGGGCAGGTGAGGATTTTACTGCCGAACCACCAACAGAACCACAAAACTGAGGTGACACTTGTGTGTGTGTGTGTTTGTGTGTCTGATGTGAACTTCCTCCAGGCCTGTCCCCCCCCCCAACCGTGTTTCAGCTGGGTTTCCCATCAGGGGAGGACAATAGGCACCTGCCATTCAGGGTAGCCAACTCTGGCTTGAGAAGTTCCTGGAGATGTGTGGGTGGAGCCTAGAGAGGGCAAGTTTTAGGAAGGGGAGGGGCCTCAGCAGTGTATAATGCCACAGAGTCCCCCCTCCAAAGTCGCCATGTTTTTCAGGGGAGCTGATCTCTTTCATCTGGTGATCTTTTGCAATTCTGGGAGATCTGCACACTTCACCCGGAGGTTGGCCATCCTGCTCTCAGTGGACTCTGCAATCCACAGGTTCTGTCTGCCACACAGCCCCTGGACATGACTTGCCTTGCCTTGGGCTGGCATCACATTGAAGCATTTGGTGAACATCTGATGAAGGGAGGCAGCTGTGACTCTTGGAAGCTTCTGCCCTGGGAATCTTGTTGGTCTTCAGGGGCTGCTGGGCCAGAATTGGATTCATGCAATGGATTGGCCAACCACTGAAAGGCAATCCAAAAAAGAGAACTTTGCTTGAAGACGTATGTTTTGGACGCCAGAAACCACAGTTCCCCTCCCCTCCTAACTATAGATAAATA
>NW_015160960.1:64638-66172 GCF_001447785.1 Gekko japonicus
TACTTTGCGGAACTGGCCAAGGTCATGCAGCTGGTGGTGGGAGTCGGTGCTTCGCTCAGCTTGTTATGGGTATCTACCCTGTGAACTGAACCTGTGTTGATTGTACTGAACTGTTACGTTCCCATGAAATGGGCGCGCGTTTCCAAGTTCTATTCCCGCCAGCGGGAACTGGGCTCATTGGCCCTAACCTGGTTCAAATCCCTTTATTATGTTATACATGTGTATTGGTAGTCATTCCTAACAATGTCCTTGTTCCTGCTTGAACCATTGCTTTGAAATAAACCTTGCTTTGAATCAAACGTGGAGTTATTTCGAATGCCTGGGGATCCAACACTTTGGATATAATCAGAAGCGCACCCATAGCTCTCTCTCTCTCTGTGTCTTGTGTTCTTGACCTCTTGCTCTGGACCCTGACACCCCCCATCGCTCTCTAACGACGTCCTCTACAGAACCTGCTTTTCCTCTTAAGCCCAGCTTGCTATCCCATATCCTCCCCGTCCTTCTTTACACTCTAGAATTGTGCAGCTAGAGTCTCTTTGGCACATGGTCTTAGCTGGCCTGAGTCCATTCACCATTCTTTTCCAATTTTCTCCCTGTCCTTACCCCTTCACTGGAAGTTTGGAACCACGCAGTTGCAGCCAGGTAATTATTACCCAGAGCATCAACCATCATTCTCCTGCTAATGCAACTGTGCTGTATTAATCTATCTTAATTTCTTAGTCTTGTATGTTTGTAAATGTTGTGTGAAATTGAGTGAATTGTGTCAGTAAACTATTATTATTATTAAGGAAGTATGCCTCAGTCTTTCATTGGGAACCTCAGAAACAGTGCCATCCTCCGTAAACATAGACGGAAGAATCCCGATAATAATAACTTGTTTCCCTTAAGGAGCAATTCGGCGAACACAGTTTAGTCATTTTAGCTTTTAGGGAGAGTTCAGGCTTGATTTGATCTAGAACCCACTTGTTTGTCTTTTTGGCAGTACACAGTATCCGTAAACAAAAGAATGTGTAGAACAGCTCATGCACCAAGCATGTGTTCTAGTCCTGAGCTGTGAGCTGTCTGTCCCCATAATGCAAAACACTGCACCAGGCCCTCTTTATTTATTTATTATTATTTTATTTAATTCCATTTCTACCCCGCCCTCCCCGCATGCAGGCTCAGGGCGGCTTACAAGGCACAAGTGCTATAAAACCAAATACATTAAAAACAACATAAGTTAAACAATTCACAACTCACAAGATACATGGAGGACTAAACTTACACTTTCTCCATTACATGACAGGAAGAGGTCCAAGATTGAAATCAGAAGGGAGAGGGGCGGCCTAAGCCATGTTGTTCCACTTTCTCATAGGCCTACCCTGACAGTCCTGCTTCCGCATACATGCGGTGGTGGTAGTGGCGGCGGCGGCCCCTATTCAAAAGCCTGGCGGAAGAGCTCCGTCTTACAGGCTCTGCGGAACTGTAAAAGGTCCCGCAGAGCCCTGATCTCCTCTGGGAGCTCATTCCACCAGATAGGGGCCGCCACCGAAAA
>NW_015160960.1:67071-74969 GCF_001447785.1 Gekko japonicus
CAAGAGGGACTTGTTGACAATCTCCCCCAAGGCACCTCGGAACCCCTCGTGGCCCGCTTTGATGAGCCAGGAGGGGCACGGATCAAGGTCGCAAGTGGTTGGGCGCACAGATACAAGCAATCTATCAACTTCCTCCAGGCTGAGTCGGTCAAAGCTCTCTAAGCCCGGCGCAGCCGTGCAAGGGGCCTCAAGTTCACTAACTGTATCAACTGTAGCGGGGAGGTCGCGGCGGAGCGTCAAGACTTTATCCGCAAAAAAGCTCGCAAAAGCCTCACAGCCAATGTCCAATTCCCTACTATTTTGTCTGCCCTGAGGCAGAGCTGTCAATGACCGAATCGTTCTAAATAATTGGGCCGGGCGTGAGCTAGCGGACGCAACCCTGGCTGCGTAGAAATCTCTCTTCGCAGCCTTGACTGCCATCTCATAGGATCTCATAAACGTCCTATAGGATGCTCTTGTAGCCTCGTCGCGAGCTCGGCGCCACCGTCTCTCTAGCCGTCTGAGCTCCTGTTTCATAAGCCGTAACCCCCGGTTATACCAGGGGGCGAGCTTAGAGCGAGGGCGCAGAGGGCGCCGGGGAGCGATCACGTCGATGGCCGTGGAAAGTCGGCTATGCCAGTCATCCACAAGCTCTGTCAACGAACCGCCAGGGGGCATCGGATCCCGCAGAGCCATCTGAAGCCGACTAGGGTCCATCAGGTTCCGCGGGCGAGCAAAAATCCGCTCGCCGCCCAAACGAGGTTGGGGCGGGACATTTGCACGAGCCTTCAGAGCAAAGTGGTCCGACCATGGTACCGCTTCCGCCGTAATTCGGTCCACCGTAACCCCCGTGGCGAAGATCAGATCGAGCATGTGTCCAGCCTGATGCGTGGGGGTCGATACCAGTTGGGAGAGTCCTAGCGACGCCATGGACGTCACCAGGTCCGTAGCCCGGCTAGAGGTCGCGTCATCGGCGTGGACGTTGAAGTCACCCAAGACTATAAGCCTAGGGTGCTCCAGCGCCCAGCCTGATACGGCCTCTTGGGTGGGGGCAGGAGGATGTGTTCAATGAGAAGCCAACCTCTTGGACCAAAATACTTCATCCTGAGCCACAGGGACCCAACCGACCTTGAAGGAGCAAAAACAGATGGTTCTAGATTGTATGCTGCTCACTCAGCGTGGCCAAGGGGAAGTTCCTGTGATAAATGCAGGGCCTTGATGTACAGTTTCTCTCTTGCACAGCCTGGGCGGCTTGCAGAGAGCTCACTGATGGAGGGTTGGCACTCAACAGCACCACAGATACAGTTAGGTTTGGCAGCTCTGTGTTTAGAAATTCCTGGAAATTTGGGGAATGGAGCCTGGGGAAGGCAGGATTTGGGGAAGGAAGGGACCTCAGCAAGTTATAATGCCATGGAGTTCACCCTACAAAGCAGCCATGTGTATTTTTGTGTTTTCCTTCTCTTTAAAGGATTGTGTGTGTGTGTAAACAAGTTAGGATGCTTGCATTCCAACATCGCATGAAACCATAATCAAGACTAACTTGGCTCAATAAACTGACTTCCTATCCTGGCTTCAGACTTGGTTTTGATGGGTCCTCTAAGATCAGCAGGACACAGAGAAATGTACGATGCAGATTCCCTTTCTCAGTGCATCTCCTCCAAATTGGAGTGGCCTAACAAATTAGGGGAAGGGGTTGTGTTCAGAGAATCACACAGTTGAGTTAACAGCTTGGTGTGATGTTGGAACTGAGCAAAAATGCTTGTTTCTATATGGGATTACTTGTCTATGAAGCTGGGAGTGGGGGGGGGGGGGCTTTTGGAAGGCATGGCCAGTCTCTTCAACAATTAGTTTCAGAGGGAGAAGAAGAAGAGGAGGAGGAGAAGAAGGAGGAGGAGGAGGAGGAGGAGGAGGGCTGCTGGATGACCCTGGGCAAGCCAAAGTTCTGACAAGAGCTGTCCTCTCAAGGACAGTCCTCCAAAGAGCTCTCTCAGCCCCGCCTACCTCACAGGGTGTCTGTTGTGGGGACGGGAAGGGAAAGGAGTTTGTAAGCCGCTCTGAGACTCCGAGTGAAGGGCGGGGTATAAATCCACTCTCTTCTTCTTCTTCTATATGCCCTGCTGACCAAAATCTCTGCAAATCAAACAAATTCTTCGCAAGTTTAGCCTGTAGTCTTTTTAAAGCCAGATGGACTTTTTATAACCTTGCTCCAAGAAGCAAATATGGTCTTGGATATAAAGAACAACTTCCTCCTCTTTAGTGATCAGAAGGAAGTAAATCTGAAAATGCTGGTATACCGCCCTGTATTCAGAAACCCCACCCTAACCCTCTATTTCTAAGGCTCTCAGGGGATCCACTGTTTAAATATAACAGAGCTGGTATGGTAAGTCACAAAAATGCACCAAGTATAGTTTCCATCCCACATGCAAATAAAGTCATGCTTGAGGGGAGGACCTGGATAGGTTTTGCAAGGTCTGTCAAAAGGGTAAGAGGCCTCCTTCAGGTAAAGCTGGTCGGCCTGCCTAGCTGCGGGTGTCTTTGCACCTGGCCAGGTGAGAGCAAGGGAGGCCAACGAAGCCCAAGCAGGTAGGACAGCAGAAGACCCAGCTTGTAGTGGGGTGTGTGTGTGTGTATGTGGTGGGGAGAGACAAAAGGCCTTGTCTGGCTGCAGGGTGAAGAAGATCTTTTGAGCGTCCACGTCCTGTCTCCATTTCTGCTGCAGTCCAATTGGCCTAAGGAGAAGGAGGGTGCCACCACAAGCCGGTTCTAGGGAGGAAGGAGCTTGGATCACACGACAGGTGAGTGGTGGACTTCCGTTTTCACTGATCCAAAATGTGTATGAAACATGACCCCAGGGACTTCTGCCCTTTTTTAAAGTGAGGAAATGGGGTGGAACTAAAGTTGCTAACTCTGGGTTAGGACATTTCCGGAAATTTGGAAGTGGAGCCTGAAGAGGGCAGGGATTGTGAAAGAGAAGGACTTTGAGGGGGTATAATGCCATAGAGCCCACCCTCCCAAGCAGCTGTTTTCTCCAAGGAAACTGGTCTTTGTAGCCCGGAGATCATTTGTAATTCCAGGAGATCTCCAGTTCCTACCTGGAGGGTAGCAAACCTAATGTGGGACTGATCCAGATTATACCACAAAACCACAAATCTGTCAGATTTTATATGCTTAATTTCACTCTGCTTTCCTCATGTTGTTTTCCTAACTTATATCACTTCCCCACTGGTTCTATTTGCCGGTGGTGGGGTGGGGATATTCAGGTACCCATGTGTGCCCTGTGAACCACTGTGGGGTAGTGGTTGAAGTGTCATGCTAGGATCTGGGAGACCCAGGTTCAGATCACCACTCTGCTATGGAAGCTTTCTTGTTTAACTGGAGTAAATCACACACTCTTGGCCTGGTCTACCTCAGAGGGTTGTTGTGAAGATAAAGTGGAAGAGAGGAGAATGAAGTAAGCAGCTTTGCATTCCAACAGGGGAGAAAAGCGGTAGATCAATGAGGTAAATAAATACACACATGAGGGAATAAGTGAGGTAAATGAACAAGTAACCAAATAAACAAAATGTTTGTTTGGTCCTGAGCTGCTTCTGGCAGGTCAGTATGCTTGCTAAGTTTTTCTAAACTGGTAAATTTTGTGACAATGGCTGGTTTTCTGGACTGGTCGATAGGTGTGGTCAGAATGTCTGGGTCTCTGTGAGAGGGACCAAGTGGTAGGTTGTTGCTCACTTTAATGGTCCCATTTCCTTGCCCCTCCTACCATTTGGTGAGGATCTTGGTAGCGATAAAAACAAGGAGAATGAGAGACAGATCCAGGGCTCTAGTCGGGGGGGAGCTCTCAGGTACGGAGCTCCGGAAGAGAACCTCTAGGGGGCGGGGCGGTCACGTGGTGAAGCCCCGCCCCCTTCTTTACCCCGCCCTCTGCTTCGATCCTCATTCCGTTTGGGAATGAGGATGAAGCAGGAGGGTAAGTAGCCGGGCCTTCTGACACACTTCCGGTGATGTCAGGGGGTGTGGCCTTCTGTCACTTCCGGTGATGTCAGGGGGCGTGGCATATGCAAATAAGTTATGCTAATGAGTTATGCTAATGAGCTCCGGCAGCTCTTTTTCTACAACAAGACCCCTGGACAGATCTAACCAACTTCTCTTTCCTCAGGTTTGGCCCCTTCTGGAGCTCACCATGCAGAATTTGGTTTGGCTGCTCTTCCTTCCGGGTAATGATTTGTATGTCGGTGGGGTGGAATGTGTCTCTCTTTGATCTGTGGGAGGAATAGGCAAAAAGGATCGAACAAGACAGTATTGTACGTCTCATGGGGCAACAAGCAGATATTTTCCCTGGCAGGATGTAAAAGGAGTTACGTGCAAGCAAATATGTAGTCTCTCAGGTTATATATGCCAGTGATCTGGGAAGGGCCTGGAATCAAAATCTAAACTTTTAAGTCCTTTTTCTGTTCTGGGCATCTGGTTCAGACTGCCTTAGTGAGCCTCAGATAAAGAGGGGAGGGGATTGTCTAGCAACGGTGTCCTCATTCTCATTTTTGAGAGGAGCATTTTTCCATTTTATCTCGCATGGACTCTCTCCAGTTGTGGTTTGCCTGAAATTTAAATAAGATGAGCAGAGCTAACAAAAAACCCCAAGCCCATTGAGATATGCTGGAAAAGGGAGGAGGGTAGGATGTTATAATTTTTAAAGTTATGAACTATATTTGACTATGTTTATCATATCCTAATAAAATGGTTAAAAAAAAGAGAGATATGCTGGTCTTTTGCCTGACTTACTGTAACCCGACCCCAACTTTAAATAGGCCAGAGTGGAGCACACAAAGACCCATCAAAACCAATTAAGGTATCTTGACATGGTGTGGCCCTAATTTCACCAGTTTCAGTCATAGCGGGAAGATTTGAGCAGACCGCATACCCTGAGCTGGATTCGCCCTGCACTCACTCCATTGTCAATTGTCCAGATAAGTGCTGCATGTCAATCATGGAATGCTCTGTCTGGTTGGGTTTATGGGTGTGCATGTGCAGATGCACTTATGCACACAGGGCTACCAAATAAAAAGTAAAAATAAAGGCGGAGACGGAACTGAATGTTCACACTTCCCAACTGGCTTCAGTTCAAAGTTCAAAGTCATTTATTATGGTATTATAGCAGCCCGAAACACAGAATAAAATATACCATAGTAATCGCCCAAAGTTGTTAAAAGTTTCAGATAAAACTTTAATAAACTTTTTAATAAGAAATAATAAAAAAACATTCCAATAATACATAGGGATATATTGTGAGAGAAGGATTTCAACCTTTAAAACTTAAAATTTATAAAACTATGTATATTATATTGGCTTATGTCATACTTCATGTTTCCTTACTTTCTTGAATGTTCAGTCGAATTTTGCAGACTGCTGCTCAGAACTTTGTATGAAGTGTAGTCCCCTGTGAGTTTTCTCCCAGGAGCAGCATTTTAACATATCCAGGATTTGAACACCCCAGGATTTCTATTGAGCAGGGGGGAGATGTAGTTTAAGCAATTCATTTGATTAAAAGTGCTGTAAAGAAGGACATATTCTGTTGTTTTTGTCTCACCATTGCCACAGCGACAGCATCTTTGATTAAAAGGAATCTTTTTGTATCGCCCTGGTACTACTGCTGTTGGGAGGGCTTGCCATCTAGTGAGAGTGAACACCCTCTGATGGCTTGGTATCTCCAGCTGAAATAGGTATTTCGCTAGGGCGGCTGACTGCATATCTGACTTGTGAAGCTAGAAAGGCTGGTGATCTTGCTACATCACACTGCCATTTGCTGTCTAAGGCCCTTTGCTTTATCGAAGGTTTTGCTTGCTCAAGTCCCATTTTCAAAATCAAGTGAGGAGAAAATGTTGCGAAGGATATCCTGGGAGGCTAAGCCACCACCCTTAACAAGATTCATCCTCCTTGTGACCATTTCAAATTCCCACCTACCCCACTGCAGTGGGGTTCCCAGCAGGAAATTAAAAAGAAAAATATAAACTGGATTTGAGGCAACAGGACCTGGGACCGTGTTACCCCCCCCCCACACACACACACTCAAGCCAGGGACGTTCATTGAGATAAAACAGACAGTTATAAGACGATTTAAAAAAATAAATAAAGTGAACAAGAATGAAGCTTATTTTAAAAAGAAACAACTTGAGTTACATATTATTGCTTCCATGAAATGAACCCTCAAAACCTAATGCCTAACTCTCTATTCCCACAAATCTCCTTTAACATAAGAACATAAGAGACGCCAATGTTGGATCAGGCCAAAGGCCCATCCAGTCCAACACTCTGTATCACACAGTGGCTAGAAATACCAGTGCCATCAGGAGGTCCACCAGTGGGGCCAGGACATTAGAAGCCATCCCACTGTTGACCCCCCCGCCCCAGAGCCCCTAGCTATACCTTGTGGCTAATAGCCACTGATGGACCTCTGCTCCATATGCTTATCTAATTCCCTTTTGAAGCCGTCCATGCTTGTAGCCACCACCACTTCCTGTGGCAGTAAATTCCATGTGTTAATCACTCTTTGGGTGAAGAAGTACTTCCTTTTATCCATTCTAACCCGACCGCTCAGCAATTTCATTGAGTGCCCACGAATTCTTGTATTGTGAGAAAGGGAGAAAAGTACCTCTTTCTCTACCTGCTCTTTCCCATGCATAATCTTATAAACCTCGATCATGTCACCCCTCAGTCGTCTTTTCTCCAAGCTAAAGAAGGATTGAGTAGACGCGGGGGAAATCGCACGAAGCTGCGGGGCAAAATGCGGTCACGCAGCAGCCGTATGGAAAGTGTTCCAATACTTTTACCATTCGAGTTGCCCTTTTCTGCACTTTTTCCAAAGCTATAATATCTTTTTTAAGGTGTGGTGACCAGAACTGCACACAGTATTCCAAATGAGGTTGCACTATTGATTTATATAGGGGCATCATGATATTGGCTGATCTGTTTTCAATACCCTTCCTAATAATCCCCAGCATAGCATTGGCCTTCTTTATTGCAGTCACACACTGTCTCGACATTTTCAGTGAGTTATCCACTACAACTCCAAGATCTCTCTCTTGCTCAGTCTCTGCCAGTTCAGACCCCATCAATGTGTATTTATATTTAGGATTTTTGGCTCCAATGTGCATCACCTTGCACTTGGCCACATTGAACCCCATTTGCCATGTTGACACCCAATTCAGCAGTCTGTCTTTCTAATCTCCCTTACAAATTCCTTTGTGAGAGAACGGCTGCTCTTAGGTCAGCAACTGAATGTCCTGGAAGGTTAAATTGTCCCCCCGCTGCTTTGAATGTTGTGGTTTCTGATGTCAGACCTATGTCCATCAATTCTTTGTTGAAGGGACTGGCCTGTTTGTCCAGTGTAGAGGATGGAAGGTGTAGTGTATTCCAAAGCTGCCATGGAATGCAGAATGTATGTGAAACATCTCATAGACTTGTAATGTTAAGCTTCATCCTGGGCTAGGATCCAAAGTCATCCAATGGTATTTTTAGCCCAGGAAGTAACAAGCCAATCACTTCGCAGCAAGCTCCCTGAGCGGGAACGGCCATGATTGGTCCCTTATGTGAACAACCTTATTGGTTGGTATGTGTACAGTGGGTGTGGCTATATTAGCCGGGAATGTTTAAAAGCAGGACAGCTGTGATGTAAAGGCTGTTCTGGCAATCAGATGTTGATCCGTGTTGGAGTTGTGTTCGAGTTGAAGAATAAAGCTGTGTTCTTGCTGAATCATTCTCTGACTTCCTTTGTTAAGCGAGCGACTTAACAGAAGGGCATTGCTGACATGTAATGGCATAAATCACATTAGAGGATGAGCAAGAGTCGGAAGCTGAGAGGGTCTGGCTGATGTTGCTGGATCCAGTGCGGATGTCACGAAGTTGTTCAGGGTGGTGAGAACCAGGGA
>NW_015160960.1:76116-93629 GCF_001447785.1 Gekko japonicus
GAGGTGGAGGAGGAGGAGGAGGAGGAGATTGGATTTATACCCCGCCCTTCACTTGGAGTCTCAGAGCAGCTTACAAATTCCTTTCCCTTCCCCTCCCCACAACAGACACCCTGTGAGGTGGGTGGGGCTGAGAGAGCTCTGACACAAACTGCTCTTTCAGCAACAGCTGTGCCAGAGCTTGTGAGTGACCCAAGGTTACATCAGCAGGTGCAAGTGGAGGAGTGGGGAATCAAACCCGGTTCTCCCAGATTAGACCACTACACCAAACTGGCTTTCCAGGTCAGGGAACATAAATACTTAAAAGGGTATAAACTTACTTTTAATTCACTGACACGTCAATGGAAAATGTTATGCAAAATTACAAAGTTTCCAGACCTGCTTAGTGTTGTGTGTGTCATCCGAACGTTATCCCACAGGCTAGACATAGCAAAATGTGCCCTGTTGCCCGCTGCACTACTGGGCAAGTTTTCTCAGGGTTAGGGTTAGGGTTAGGGTCCAGTCTTTTCTGTATAGGGCTTAAAGTACTGTGAACCTGCTGCAAAATACATCTCAGAAAAGATCATGTTGGGTCACACAAATATGAGGGTTTTTTTCCATTTTCCTGAGAGGGCGCTATAAAAAGCTGCCTTAAAAGTCTCTGAGAAATTATTTGTATGCCATAAGAGAGATGATTCCATTAAAAAAAGAGAGCTCTGGAGAGGGACACATCTCTAGCTTATCCTGCAATGGACCAGATAACCAGGGTTCTTTCCATCTGAGGGGAAACTTGTTCCCTACTACGCATGTGAGAGGAGGGGAAGCAGCTTGGACGTTTCCTGCAACATTAGAGGAAGCCCCTGACATGTGCCACACGGACTGTCAGTGGCCATTCATGCAAGCAGAGGAATTTTTCCTTACATCAGGAGCAGGTCACTATGTCTCCTGAAGTCCCTATCCGAACAGGTGTCATGTGTGAAAGCATGTTGGTCGGGGCTGCATGTTGTGGGTCGAGTGTTTGTTATTTAGATATGTGGCCGAAGCTTCTGTGTCCATGCAGAATCCAGCAGAAGAAGCTGCACACTTCTGCAAGGATAGCTTTTGAGATTTCCCCCTAACCATAACTTGGGCATATCCCAATTTATTTTCTGAGTGCAGAGTCACCTCCAGTTCCTAAGATGGACATCAGCCCTGGAGATATCCGAGAAGGGTGGACGAGAGTGACCTGCTCTGTACCGTACCATTGCCCTGAGGAACCACTAAGACTGACTATCAGTGGCTTAGGAGGGACTCGTTTGTCTTCACAAAGAACGACGAGCAATAATGGAGTGATCCAAACAGTCGTGAATTTGCAAATGAGCTGGGAGGACCATGGGAAGTCTCTCATCTGCTCCCTGAAAAAACGGAATTGGTCGGAAATATCCAAAAGCACCATGCAGCTGGATGTGAAATGTGAGTTTTGTGTAAGGAGGAGGGATCTGGGCACAGTGGGTGGGGAGAGACCCTGAAAAGAAGATATTGCCTGACCTGAACAAAATACACACTGAACTTGATTAGCCTCAATGCCAACTGTGAAAGCTGGGTCCAGTAGAGTGTCATAGAACAAGGACATTTGTAATGTAATTCAAAGACGAAGTACTTTATTGGGAGGACAAATACTGCTGTATGTGTAAACAATAAAAGTCTGCCTCTTGTTCTGGACATCTTGAATACCAACACAGCTTCAGCATACAGAATGCATTAAGGAAATGTTGTTAATATGAAGGAGGTTTTTTTAAAAATTTGTAGTGATTTGTTTCTGTTTCTAAGTTCTCAGTTGTCCCCAAATGTGGGGATTTGAATCAGGGAAACCCAAATTATAGCCTAGGCCTAAACCCAGAGGATTTCCCTTTGTTCTGTGATAGCACAATCAAATTTTAATCGAGATGGGCTAAAAAGATTTACTCGCCATTGCATTCAAAACGGGAAAAGGGGGAGAGGAGAAAGTTGAAAGAGGTATCCCACACTTTAATGCAACATATCCTTTGTGTGTGTGTGTGTTTGCAGTGCCCTGAATATACATGAGTGCATCCACTGTATCATTAGAAGGCCCTTAAAGCTAGACACTAACAGCTGAGCTTTTGTGATAGGTTCTCTTGGTAATCTTCTTTTGTGGCCACACTGTGTAACTCTTCTTGTTGGATATCATCTCGATCAGTTACATGAGCGGCCAGCCTTCCCTCTCCTGCCACTTTTCACTCAGTGTTTTCCTCTTGGTTCTGCTGCAACCTCACTAAAGCTGTGAAAAGCAAAATGGACAATTTAAAAAACAACAACGTCTGGACAGTTTCTTAAAATAAAACTGTGGCCAAGATAGCTTTCCCCAAGATATCTGGAAACGAGTGATTGCCATTGTTTTCAGCAATGGACTGGATAGTACCAACAACAAGGAAAATAGATTTTGGCTATTTGATTACTTAATATTGGAGTGCACATCTCAGGTCCTGGGACCCGCTGCCTTCATTGCCTTTATTGTTGAGGGACAGTCAGGTTCAGAAGTGGTACTTTATCATCAGGCAGTTCCTATGGATCAAATTTTATGTAATGCAATTTTCTCAGATGCTACCGCCCCCCGATAAAACAAGGCATATGCTCCCCTCAACATATCCAAAGGGTACCACATTTCAAGTCAGAACGCTTGGTAGTCACAGCGAGGAAAAGATCGGGCTAGTGCTTCAAATTGTTTTAAAGGGATAGGGGCACAGTGGGGGACAAATGTATCTCCTAGTGACATGTGGATATTGCATGCGAATATTTGTAAAGGAGTGCAGTATATAACATGAGAATTGTTGGTGCTATAGTCATGCATGGCCACAGAGAGTGTCAGTGAGTTGTATGTTGGTTTTATTTCTAGTTTCTTCCAGCACATTTTTAAACAGTTTATCTGACTTCTGCGTCTTTCTCCTACTGGTTTCTTATTTCAGATGCTCCTAAAGATGTTCGGGTGATAGCTTCTCCTGGAACGATCATGCGAGAGGGAGAGACACTTTCTCTGGAGTGTAGGACCAAGAGCAGCAACCCAGAGGTTTCTGAGTACCTTTGGTATAAGGATGATCAACTGATGGATGACCAGCCAAAGCTCAAAAGAATTGAATTTGAAACCGAAGGAGACAAGCATTCCGGTGCTTATAGATGTGAGGCTAAGAACAGTGTTGGGTCCCTGAAGTCAGAAGAACTCCGCATAGATGTCCAGTGTGAGTTGATTCATTGAGATGGTGCAATGGATGGAATGTTGAATGTGGGAATCATTGACATAACAGCAGGGGACTCTCTTCAAGCTTGTGATGCCAGCCTCTTCCATTCCCCAGTTCTTCCCAGATAAAACCAACTCTTCTGAGAGGAAATCTGCTTTTGCCCCCACAGCCAGAATAACGAGACGGAAAACAGTTTGGATCAAACAAGGGCCACTTTATTAACTATATACAATTTATTAACAATAACCGGCAAGGGAGCACTTCCTAGGTAGCGGAACAGACAAGGCAGGTGTCAGGCTGACCAGCCTCCTTGTCTAATATGTGGGCGAGCCACCAACTCCGGTCTTGAGCCATTAATCTGGCTTGCGACCAGCAGCCCAGCCACTGGTAGCCTCCCAGGAGCGCCTACCCCTGAAACCCTACAGCTTGCAGAGAGGAGCTTACCCAAGAGGTTCCCAGAGGGGATCCTCATTCACGGCCCAGGGCCTTAATAGCCCACAGGCCGTTCCTGAAGACCCCCCAGTTCCCAAAACACGGGATGGCTTAAGGTGCTCACCATTTTCCGCTTCCTTATCCCTGCCCTATTCTGCCAAAGTGACCAACCTATTTAACAGCCACGCCCCTACCCGTTGTTCCACTGCTCCAAAGCAATAGGCTATTAAACTGTATATTATGAGGTTTTCTCTGGGAAGTTCCCCAACTTGCATGTATTTCTCTCTCCTGCAATTGCCGAGGCAGTATCCTTATTGTCTCTTATTATCTCTTCAAACTGGGATTTCTGCCAGCACTTCAACTTTACAGCTGTTAAATTGTTTAGAAAGTTGAAGGTTGTTGTTAGCAATTGCTAAGAAATCCTGATAGTAGCCAAAAAAATAAAAATCCACGGAGCCGTACCTTTAGCGTCTTTATCGGGCGTCGGCCAAAAAACTTCCACTGCTCCAGTGTAAGGTAGGCGAAAACACTACCACCCCATTGCCAATCCTGCGTAATAGTGAAAAATTACTACCTGGCCCCCTTGGGTGACCAGCCTCAGCCTACACTAGAAAACAGGGCGGGTGGGCGCGGGCGAGCACGAGGCAGCAACTGGCATTCGGCAGGAGCAGAGCCGAGCCTAACCAGGCTGGCTCCTCCCACCCCACATCCCAGTGCTGTTGCTGTCCCGTCTTCCCCCGCGGCAGCAAACCAGCCCTTGCCGCCATTGCCTTCGGCGGCGACCGGGAGCTCCCTTGCCCCCACAGCCGGAATAACGAGACGGACAACAGTTTGGATCAAACAAGGGCCACTTTATTAACTATATACAATTTATTAACAAAAACCGGCAAGGGAGCACTTCCTAGGTAGCGGAACAGACAAGGCAACCCTTAACCGCCCCATGGCTAGGAGCCCATTGCAAGGCTCCTGGGGGAGGTGCGGACGATTGCACCCCCTCCCAACCACTGGCTCACGAACCGCATCCCCGGGAGCTCCCTGGGAACGCGGCCGCCATTGAGATGCTATAAACCAGAAGCCTCCAAAACTATGATAATATTGAACTAGCCAATTGTAGACCTTCTGTGCTATCTCCAGATCTGTTGTGTCTCTTTTTCAATAGGTACAGCTCGCTTTTCTACTGGCTGCAATAATTGTTTAAGCACATCACTCTGTTCCGTTCTCCAGCTTCTGTCCTCTCCTGTCCCTCAGTGGAAATAGAGCTTTTTGGCCTTTGAAGAACTGACAGGAAATACTTGAAGTAGGATTCCTAATTTCAGCATCTATATCTTCTGCCTAGATCCACCTAAGGAGGTTAAAGTCGAGAGGAGGCCACCAGGGATTATCAGGGAAGGTGAAAAAGTGGAGTTGCAGTGCTCTTCTCGAGGAAATCCACCAATCTCCCATTATGAGTGGTATAAACTTCCACAGACTGATGTATTCCGAAACAGTGACCGGCTGCACTTCAATGCCATTCATCTCGAAAATGCTGGTACCTATTATTGTGTAGCCAACAACAGCCTTGGCCAGTCTGAATCTTCACCAGTCACTCTGGATGTTCTTTGTAAGTAGCAACAGATGTAAGAAGTGGAGTGTGCATGAATGCAAAATGTGTGTTGGTTTGAAGGAAGCAGGTGACATAGGTGGGGCCACCAGCAAAGGGGGAAGTGCCTGCATCTCTAGACCTGCCTGGTTACTCAGTCCTTACTTCAGTTGTTATCTGTAGCTGCAAGGGGGCTGGTAACCTATGAAGTATGGTATGCGATGCAGTAAATGCAGAAGCAGTTTGCTATAGTCATTAGTCAATGCATTTACTTGGAAAAGCAATGTTTTTGGGGGGAGCAATGCATGATAATAGCCACCTGGGTGTCTTCCAAGATCAGTTCCCATGAGTACGGGGGGTATTTGAGAAAAAGAAATAACTTGGTTATTGAGCTGTTTGTGAAGTGTGTTTCATTACAGCCAATTCATTTTCCAAAACTGGACTGAGAAATGACATGTGGACTGTGGACAGTTTGTACAGGGTGTAGATCAAAAACCCCACTTAGAATTTTATCACAGCACCTCTTTCCAAGCATTGCTTTTCTTTTCCTGTCAATGACATCTCTGCTACTGTCCATGTTCAGTACGTACATAGTACAACAAGCATATGGTGTGAAACAATTGGTCCATTGCAGGGTAGGAGTTGGTGTGTTTGTGTGCGTACTTATCGGGGTGGGGGGATAGCTATCACAGCATGATGATATCACTTCTGGCATGACCCAGAACTGCTGGCATTGCATCAGGGCAACATTCTAGTGCTCACCCCTAAACTCTTATGGGCAAGTGCCACAGCGTTGCCCCAATATAATGCCCTTGATTTTGTATCGCATAGGAAATGATGTCATTGTGCTGTGACGACAATCACTGCCCCCCATTTGGCTGGCCTGATTCTGTCCAGTGACCGGCAGTGCCTGGTGGGCAGTGGCTGTGATTGCTGGGAGTTTGCACACCATTAGCAGGCTCTTAAAATCAGAGAACCACAATGCCACAGCTGCTAAAATGGAATCCAAAATAAGGCACAACATTAAAAACTTATACGCAAATCCCTTTCTACAGGCAAAATGAAGTTGTTGCCCATTATTTAAAGGTCTGGGTGAAAAGGAGGGAGAGACTGGCACTGAAATGATAACAGGATGGTGCCAGGATGATCAGATTTCTCTGTGAAAGGAATTCCAAAGCTGGGTCATCACCAGTCAGAAGACACTCTGGCTGGTGACCACCTTCACCCTTTTCTCCCTGAGCAGGACAATTGGTGTGGCAGCTGCATTAACTGAAAAGGAGAGGTGGAGCTGGAAGTATTCTGTACCTCACTCTGACATACAGGTTGCATCAGGAATGATTTTTTTTGGGAAAAGAGGTGCCGGAACTCTCAAGAGTGAAATGAAGTTTTCAGTCTGTATACTGAAAACTCATGAACTTTTAAACATTTAAAAAAGAATTTTGTTGAACAGGTTCAGGGACTCCGCTCTGGCATGATCCCCCAGAAAAAAAAGCCCTGGGTTGCACCACCTTGGGGTAAAACCTGAGCCCTGTGGCAATACTACAGCATGCAATCAAAGTATGCATCATGTTGTGGGGGGGGGGAAATAGCTCCCCACCACCATCTTCTGGAATTGACCTGCAAGGCAGGAGTGGAAATGTGGCTGTGCTGTGTCTCTCACTCCCAGTCCAAGCTTCATTCACCCATTGTTGGATATGACCCTATTGTAGTGCTATAGCAATTGCTTGTGGTTAAAGTCAGTTGAGCTGTGATTGATTGCTATAGCTCAGGAATAGTGTAATATCCAGTGTGGATGCAGCTCCAAGCAGGTGATCTGGGATGATGCTATTGTCAATGGTATCGAATCCCCTGAGTGGTACAGGTAAGTCAACAGGTGCATTGCCTTTGTATTTCAACCTATGCAGGTTGTCAGTCAAGAGCTGTGAAACCTGGTTTAGTCACTCAACACATGACGCTGCTTTTACTGAGCCATCAAAGTCAGCCTTGTCTACTCTGGCACCATCTCTCCAGGGTCTCTGGTAGAGGTCCTGCACATCACCTGCTACCTGGTCCTTGCAACTGGAGATGTCAAGGATTGAACCTGGGACCTTCTGCATTCAAATAAGATGCTCTATCACTGAGCCAAAGCCCCTCCCCCAAAACTCTGTATAATTCAGCAATGATTGGAGTGGATTGGCCAATGCTGGCTGGGGCAGCTTCCCCAGAAAGGAGAGATTGGCTACTAGCTGCTAGTTTGGTTGATTGTTGGCCTTGAATGGTGGCTCTTAAAAGAGTGTGGTCCTATGAGTTTTTATGCTCAGTGTTTTTGTAGTGCTTCCGCCAGTGTTGTTAATTCTTAATTTTTTTTAGGATTTTATCTTGGTTTAGATTGTGTGCCATCTCTAGCAGGTTTCTGGAGAAACAAACATGGACCTTTCTTTCAAGCAGTAATAGATACAGATGTTCAACATTAGCTATTTTTAATTGAATCTTTACAATGCCTGGTTATTCTCCAGTTCACTGTAACATCGTCACCACCTGCATCTTCCATAAAGAAACACTCTGATCTGATTTCCCAGATGCTCCCAAAGATGTCCAGCTTGCCATTCAAAATGAACAGCTGCCCATAAAGGAGGGAGACACCGTCAGGCTAAGCTGTTCGTTCAGTCGCAGTAACCCTAGCAGTGGTATCTGGTACAAATGGTATAAAGGTCAATCAAGGCTATCAAATCAAGGAGACCTGCTGATCTTCCCTGCAAACTTAGAAAAGGCTGGTAATTACACCTGTGAAGTCTGCAATACCGTAAAATGTGTTCCAGCTCAACCAGTCACTGTGGATATACACTGTGAGTAATACCATTGAATGTTCTTCTTGTAATTCCTGAAAAAAACTTTCACTGGTAAACAGAAAATGTTCACAGCAGGTGGGAGGGAGATAACAGGAGGAAGCTGCTTTCAAGCAGTGAACTCCTTATTTATGGGGCTAGTGCAGAGAATCACTAACTGAGCATGCGGAGAGGCCAGTGTGGGAGGTGAAGCACTGTCTGTTGATGTGACGTTTGCAATGCCAGACCTTTGGTAGCTGGGTAGCATGTGAAGGGAGAAAAGGTGAACTGTGAATGAGCCATAGTGTACCCATGTTAGCAAAGGCCAAGCAGAGAACTGAGGGGAACGTTTGACCCAGTGATGATCCAGCACTGTCATCTGTGCTTTTAGCTGAAGTCTGCTGAAGTCTACATTCTTTGCCTCATAGGGCATACTAACCTTTAACTCATATCTGATTCTTGAACATCACAATCAGTGATTCTTCTTATGCTAAAAGAGTGATAAAAATAAGAAGGTAAGGACAGTGGTGGGACCCAAATGTCACAAGAACTCATCATAGATGTCCAATGCAAGTTGATTCACCGAGAGAGTGCCAGAGACTCAGTTTGTGTGTGTGGGGGGTTCATGAACATATAAAGGGTGTTGTCTCTCTTTGGTGTTTGGTGTAGTGGTTAAGTGCGCGGACTCTAATCTGGGAGAACCGGGTTTGATTCCCCACTCCTCCACTTGCACCTGCTGGAGGACCTTGGGCAAGCCATAGTTCTGACAAGAGCTGTCCTTGAAAAAGAGCAGTTTCTGTCAGAGTTTTCTCAGCCCCACCTATCTCACAGGGTGTCTGTTGTAGGGAGGGAAAGGGAAAGGAGTTTGTAAGCTGCTCTGAGACTTCCTTGGGTAGTGAAGGGCAGGGTATAAATCCAATCTCTTCTTCTCTTCTTCTTCTTCTTCTTCTTAAGTGCCAGCCACTTCCATTCTCCTTCTCAAGATGGTTAATCATATATTACACCCCCAAAGCTGCTGCTTCTTTGTCCTCGTGCTAGTCATGGTGTGTAACTGTCATAAATGGAACGTAGAATAGAAAAGAAAGCCAGTCAGTGTAGGGTTTAAATTGACACTACAGAGCATTTAAAGGGTTAGATGATATACATTCCCTATGGGAAAACCCCTTGGCTACCAAGTGAGGCACAGAACCTGCTCACCAGAGTAATTGCAAGGAGGATTGTGCCTTCAGGAAAGACTGCTCAGTCAAAGGCACAACAAAATGCCATCCTCCAACTGAATGGAATTCTCCCCATAGAGCAGTAATGTCATGATATCGAACTGAATTGAAAACTCTTTGAAAATAGTACAAAATACCCATGTATGGTTTTTCAAGGCAGTTAAATTAAGGGCCCCCCCTTGCTCTGGTTTGGTTCGTGTCCTGTTTGCCAGAGGTGAACAAGGCGCTGATTTTTCAACAGATTGTTCTTCTGACCAGTTCATGGCTTTCAGCAGATTGATACATGGCCTTCCTTCCTAACAATGCAATTTGGTGCAATTAGCCCTCTTGCTACTGAAGGGCTTTTTGAGTTTTTTAAAAAATAGTAACCAGAAAGAGCCAAAGGACTAGGCAGGCAGCCACAGATCACTGGAAGCCCTCCTTAACATCCCTCTGCCTTCTGTGATTCCATCTGTAGCAAAAATGGATCAGTTCGATCACCCTTGAACCAAGCTTGAAGAATTCAGTGAATGGAAGCTACAATCCATGACATCACAATAGTGTGGCTGATATGGGCAGAGGTCTAACCCCACTGGCTCCAGGCAGAAATCACGGGTCTTCTCTGGAGCATGTAGCATGTTTTCTTTGTAATGTAAGACAGAAACTCCATCAAAGGTTGTGCTCCCCCAGCCCAATTTGAGAAAGCACACGGCAGTCTTGTAGAGGAGAATCAGATCTTGTACTTTATTGATCAACAAAGGAGGGAGGTGCAGACCCAATAAGGTTTTGGACCCCGCAGTTCTCCCTAGGGTTACAATGGGAGACATAGGGTTTTATACCCCCTATGACACTTAGAAATAAATCACAATTATTGGTTCCGTCAAACTTTGTCACATATTCGTCACACCATTCTGATTGGGCTCCAACCTGTAGGCTGGTATTTTACCCACAATGCATTTAAGCAATGAACCAGAGTGAATATCTGAATATATGTTCATGATAGATTTCAGTTACTGTGATTAGAATCATCAAAGGCACTTAACATATGCACCATGAAAGCGTTAAGAGCACCTACTAAGGTAAATGGACTGTTAGCCAGTGGCAGAGTACTGGTTCCATAAGCAGTGTGTACAACAGTAATGAAAAGGTTCTTAAAGGAATGAAGACTGAAGTGATTGAAAGGTTCCGGTCTTTGTTCCTAGCTCACTCCCAGGATGCATCAGCCCCTTCTACCTCTGGACCCAAACCCACAGCAGAGAGTGGTAAGTGTATCAATGTATGCTGAACAGGATGAGCGAATTAAATGGGGAAAAACTTAGGGCCATAGCGTTGCTAACTCCATGTGGGGAACTTCCTGGAAATTTGGAGGTGGATCGTGGGGAGGGTGGAGTCTGGGGAGGGGAGGGATCTCAGCTGGGTAAAATGCCATAGAGTCCACCCTCCAAAGCAGCCATTTTCTCCAGGGGAACCGATCTCTGTGGTCTGGAGAGCAGCTGGGATTCTGAGGTTGGCAACCCCACTTGGGAGAATGGGGAAGCTAGAGTATGAGGGAACGGCTACAGGAAGTGATCTGAAGTGGAGAGAGAGAGAGAGAGTTAAAGAGTCCAGGACTTATGTAATGAAGACTTTCCCTTATTACTCCTCTCCCAGTTAAGAACTACCCACATAAAGCAGTAAGTAGAGAATACGTCTCTGAGGGTGTTTATTATGTGATTTTGACACTTGGACATCTTTGTGGGTATGTGAGCTAATACGTGTTTCTACCTTCTTTGGCAGAAGGACCTCAGTCTTCTCCACCGCCTCCCTCCACTCCTGAAGGTGTATCCTCCCCCTTGCCTTCAACATCCTGTCCCCCTTGCCTGTCTGAACTGCCCCCATCAGGGGTCCCCGTCCCTCCTCTCCCATCTTCTCAGACACCTTGTGATGGCAGAACCGTGGGGGAGGAATTCAGTTTCCTCAGTGAATCGCTGGACCAGGTTTTAAAGGCCCGTAAGTGTTACCTGTACAACAGACACCAACTTTGCTTCAACACTGATCATCAAACATTTGCATAGTGCTCCAGAAGGTTCAGGTTGCTTCACATCTATTGTCTCAATAATCATTAGCATAATCCTGTAGAGTAGGTCTGTATTAGGTCTCGCGTTAACCCATCAGAGGTAGGGAATTACCGCTCCCAATTTCTCACTCCTGAGATATGAAGGAGTCGGAGAAAAAAAATGGACTCCACATAGTGATGCTCTAGGAATTGCTCCTTAGTCTCTATGGTAAAGTCCGTAGAGATAAGAGGAGACAGTCTAGATGGTCACCCAGAAGTGACACTGTATCCTCCTCAAATCTGCCCACCCAAACCTCCCTGGATTTTTCAAGGCAAGGCCGGGCACCCTGGCCTGTATTACATTTGCAAATATTATTATTACGAGCAAATGGAGAATGGGAGGGAGGGAAGGAAAGCAGCGTGGTGTAGCCTGATCTTGTCAAGTTTTGGAAGCTTAGCAGGGTCGGTACTTGGATGGGAGACCACCAAGGAAGACTCTGCAGAGGAAGGGAATGGCACAGAAACTCTGACTCTCATTTGTCTCAAAATCCCTTTGCTGGGGTTGCCATAAGTCGGTTGTCACTTGATGGCACTTATGTTTGTATGAGGTGTTGGGCCCCCCACAAAGCACTGGGAAATTACCCCTTGGTCCTAATAGTGCTATATTCTATGAGCCTTTAGGGCAGGATAATTCCCATCTGCTCCTTTCCCTTTCTTCTCTACCTCCTTTAAGCTGTCCTGAGCACCCTTCGGTATTCAGCCAATCCAGTTTACTATTAGAAGGAGTGATGAGCATTCCCATTCTGAAGACAGGAGGGACTGGCTGAGACTGTGACCAATTAAGACTATCTACTGGGTTAATGGATGATGCAGAATTTGAACCAGGGATCTCCTGGTTCCTGGTTTACACCTGAGTCTCTCAGCAACTATGTTGTCCTCAGCAGATCATGCCTGGGAGAGATGTTCCACATGTGCCAATCATAGCCATGTCTTCTTTGATTGGCTAGAAGAATGGATGATGGGAGTGGCCCAAAAGCCCAGACAACCAGCCGATCCTTTCATAACCAAACAGTTGGCAATTTGCTGCCCCTTAATAACAAATATATGGTGGGCTGCCTTACCCTGCCTAAGATTAGGATCAAGCCAGGCTGGGCATGACATGAAAAGCCACATTATGTATAATTCTGAGAATGTGTGATCAGATCTACTGATATGTGCCTGGCTTTACAAAGCAGAAAGTGGGGTAATTTGGATCAGGACAAAGGACTGGGCCACTATGCCTCTGCACTGTTTTCCTGGTTAAAATGGTGGTGCTAATCCCAGCATGCCTGTGTGTATTGGAGGTGGGGAGGACACGGATTGAGATTATATTGTTCTTTTTTGGTAAAAGGGTTATTAAGAGCCTGAAGGCATTATGCCTGGGAAACTTGCAAGAAGGTGCCAATCCAGATGCTTCATGAGCTTGAAGCCCACTTTGGAAAATTCGGTTATGGTATCTCTGCGTGAAGTGTCATTTGGCTCTGAATTTCCCCATTTCTTTTTCTTTTTTCCCCCTTCAGAAAACCAGTTTATTCATAGTTTCCAAGAGTTAACATCTGCAGTGGTCCAGCTCACTCAAAAGTTTCAGGAAGCATTGCTTCAAAAAAGGCAGAAGACTTGTGTGGTTCCCAGCGAGATAAAGAAGCAGTAGAGGAGAAAGCCAGATGTCAACCCTTTCCCACATCCATTTCAATTCCTTGGCATGGTTGCCCATTCTTTTCTTTTTTTTAATAACTGCCCCCAAAGGGGCAGGGTTTTATTAAATTTTTCACATAACATACACAAACAATCATAACATATACATACTTACTAACATACAAACAAATACATGGGGGTTATTTTCATTTTTACCAATGTTTATACTGATGCCTAATCCACCTTAATAACAATTTCTGATGAACTGTGTAAGCAACTTTTCTGTCTGTATCATCCTAACAGGTATATATTTCATTTAGTAAACTCTTAGTCTGTCTCTTGCAAGCTTGCTGACATATGTTTATCATACTAGTTATAGAACCGTGACCAAGTATTCTGGAATGTCGAGTCTGTTGCGCCTTTTATCAATAAAGTCAATTTATCCAATTCTGCAGCCTCCAAGATTTTGTTTACAAGTTCTCGTTTTGTTGGTATCTCCGGTAATTTCCAATATTTTGCATAGAGAATTCTGGCAGCCATAGTTAAAAAAAAACAATCAAATAACCCATTACCGCCCTTTGATTGTTTTTTTAACTATGGCTGCTAGAATTCTCTATGCAAAATGGGCGGTAAATATGAATAAAGAAATAATGATGTCATCTTGGGAATATTTATGGGAAAATGCACTGAAAATATCAACATGTAATAATCTAAAAGAAAACTGTTATAAGATGATGTATAGATGGTATATGACACCAAAAAAGATTGCCAATATGAATACTAATATGTCAAACAAATGTTGGAAGCGTAAAAAGGCTGAGGGCTCGTTTTATCATATGTGGTGGACTTGTGAAAAAGCTAAAAAAAATTGGGTTGAGATTCATGCAGAAATGGAAAAAATTGTGAAATGTAAATTTAAAAAAGAACCAGAAATATTACTTTTGGGACTAAAAATGGAAGAGGTCAATGTGGCAAAAAGAACATTGATGTGGTATATGATCACAACTGCCAGAATGGTATATGCCCAATGTTGGAAGCAAGATAAAGTCCCGGAGATTGGAGATTGGATTAAAAAATTACTTTTTATGGTTGAAATGGACAAAATGACAAGAAAACTTAATAACATGGAAGCAGAGGACTTTTTAGCAAATTGGAAAGATTTAAAAGACTATCTGGAAAAGAACTGGGATGGACGAGACAATTTATTTTGCTTTGGTAACTACTGAATGTTAAAGTTTAGCAACATGGAATAAGAAATAGAGAAATTTATATATGAAGAGATTAGTTACCTATTGAACTTATAATGAAAAAGGGAAGGATGAAGGAATGTAAGAATTTTGCAGGAGGTTGTAGCACTGTGGGAAGCCATGTGGGGGGGGGGGAAGGGAGGAGGGTTGGATGAAAATGTATTACAAATGTTGATTTTGAGTGATGATATCCTAAATAAAAATTGCTTAAAAAAACAAGAACAATCAAATAGCGATCATCTTTGTTAGAATTATCAGGTAGAATATTCAACAACAAAGCCTCTGGTGTAAATGGTACTACAGTACCTAGTACCTTTTGCAAGATTTCATGTACCATTACCCAATATTTCTTAGATCTTTCACAATGCCACCACATGTGATAAAACGAGCCAACCTTATTTTCACATTTCCAACACTTATTAGAACATTTCGGGTCAATTTTAGCTAACCTTTCAGGTGTTACATACCATCTATAAAACATTTTATATACATTTTCTTTATACGGAATAGCTTTCGTAATCCTAATATTTTTCTTCCATATTTGATCCCACTGCTCTAATTTAATAGTATGCCCAATATTCTGCCCCCATTGAATCATATTCCCTTTTACTATTTCATCCACCATTAAATCATCAAGTAACAACACATAAAGTCTTCGTATAAGCTTCTGATCCGTAGATGTGATAATCTTTTCAATCTCTATAAGGTTTTTGTAAAATCCGATTCTCTTGTCTTTAGTAAATCTGGATTCTATTAGCGCTCTTTGCCACCATGGTAGGTCTTCTAATGGTTTCAAATGATCTTTGGAGTCCAATATATCCAAATACCTTGGTAATTCTTCCTGATTTGCATTTGGGAGTGTAATGGCTTCTAGTGGAACAGTCAGTTTTGAGATTTTTATATAAAAGTGCTTATGTATGTTTTCCCATACTTTCATTAAAGATGCCCATATCCAGTGCTGCTTGAAATATTTATGGACACTTGCTTTTCCATACCATAAGAATGCATGCCACCCTAACTGAAGGTCGTGGTCTTCCAGTTTCAGTGTTCTCTTATCTTCCAATGTGACCCAATCTTTAATCCACGTCAATGCAGCTGCTTTATAATAAAGGTTCCAATTAGGTGGGCCAAAGCCTCCCCTTTCTTTAGTATCTTGAAGAGCTTTCAGTCTTATTCTGGGTCTCTTGTCTTGCCAAATAAATTTTGATAACGCTTGCTCCAGTACCTTGAAGATTTTTTGGTTTTGAAGAATGGGAATTGTTTGGAATAAAAATAGCCATTTTGGAAGTATACTCATTTTAGCTGTTGCGATGCGGCCCATCAAAGATATCTGTAAGTCTTTCCATTTCTCTAGATCCTGTTTTGTCTTCCTGAACAATTCTTTATAATTATTCTCTTGTAATGAGCTGCATTTGTTTGTTCCTAGGAATTTTATTTTCTTCTGTAGTTGGAAACCTGATGTTTCTTGTAGTTGAGTTGTCCTCTACTCTTCCATATTTTGGGTCATTATCTTAGTTTTATTGATATTAATTCTCAAACCAGCTACAAGTCCATAGTCTCCAAGTTCTTGTTTTAAGTGTGATTTCTCATTAACACCCACATTTTGGGAAAAATATTATTCATCCATTAAAAAGAATGTCTTCTTCAAAAATCCAATATTCATTTATTCTGTGAGACTACCAGTTATTTGATGGAGAGCAATGGTTCAGCAAACAATGATTATTCAAATCACTTGGAAGAAATTATCCCCCCCAGTGGTTTCTCTGCTGCTCTGCTGATCAAAGATGGCCTTGAATAAGAACACATGAGAAAAGGAACCCAAGATATATAGACATTCCAAGAGGGGCCTGCTCATAATGTGTATGTTCTAGGGAGCAACAACAGGTATAGTAACAATTGATTGCCACAGTAATGAGATAATACAGAGAACAAGAAAAAAACTGTGAAAAAGTGATACTTAATACATGTCTTTAAAGAATTGTAGAAAAGTGCACAAAATAATATACATAATCATAGAAAAATATATTGACAGTAATCTCCGGAATGTCTTGCTGTTTTGAAGGAAGATCTTCTTCGAAGATGTAGGACCTTATGAATACAACAATATACATCTTTGAAAGTCTGGACATTATATAACTTGTTATAATGTAATTAATAAAAAGAGTGAAACCTTACAAAAATGTCTCTCAGAGATTCATATCCCCTGGTGACGTCTCACAATTATCAAGGAAGATTTTCTATAAGATACAACATGCTCTATTGTAATACACATTCCATATTACTTATACATACCATCTTACAAAATATTTAAAATACAACTTACATATATAGAAAATTCATCAATGTTCATAACAGCTGTAATGTGTAGTAGAACATGCCATGGGCTAAGATGATTGTAATGCTTAATCAGGTAAGGCTCATGTGGACATTATATGTTATTTTACCATGAATCCTGTCATAACTTAATGTTAATTGTCAATTCCTTATAGGGATTCTTTCACAATCCAGGTGCAGCTAAGGGGCTAATGAAATCCTAATGTCTAACAGGTGAAGCTTCTACTTAGTGCTATTCCTCTCATCAGAGGTTGCCAACTACCAGGGAGACTACGCTTCCAAACTGGCATGCTGAACCCTAAAGATATTCATATCAAATTAACTGAACTAGGGGAGCAACAACGCCAACATTCCCTAAAGCACTGGTTCCCAACCTTATTGCCCCGGGAATCCTGCAGTCCAAATTTACTCCGCATGGTGACCCACCAGTTGAAATGTACTTGGTATGGTGACCCACTGAAAAAAACAAAGAATGCACCAAGCAGTAAAGCAGGAGAAGTTTGAGGCATACTTTCATGAGCATCACGACGCACTTTTGCATTGGGACCCACAAGTTGGGAAAGGCTACCCTAAAGCATTTCTGAATATGGTCAGACAGTGCAATTGTATGCAACACCTGACTGAGCCCTTCAATGGATGTTAAAGGGTGTAATTCTGTTTAGGTTTTCCCTTTAAATGATTCAGGAAGGTTAAAGAGAAAAGAAAAGACGGTTTTATCTAAGTAAAATAAAGTAGAAAATGATGTGTATCATTTTAGCTTACCTCTACCTATCACTCCAGGTCTGGCTTCAGTTCTGGCATAAATTGTCTTTGCCATGTTACTTTAGAGACTCCTGGGCAGACATATTTGCAAGTTTCATGAACATAACAGAAATGCAGAACTTGCACAATTATAGCCAGCTGCATTATAGCTCTGACAGCCACTGGATGGCGGAATAGGTCTGAATCATCCTGCTGAGGCACGGCCAGAAGTTACCTTGCTCAGAGGAAGTGATGCAAATCT